>NC_064293.1:46723371-46897658 GCF_019186545.1 Solanum stenotomum
TTTTTTTTGTTTTTAACCTCATAATAGACTAAGTTTATGCAATTTCTTCCTCATAATTGAGGTCTAGAATGTGTCTTACCCTTCAACAAAAATTAACAAATGTCAATCACTGAATGGGTATCAAGATTTATAAATACCCCAATCTTCCTAAAATAATACATCAACAAACAATTTCAAGTTCTTTCAAGAATAATTTGATTTCTCTAAGTTTGTAACATTATTTGCTCAATTTTCATCAGAAAATCATGGATAACTCCCAGAACGCAAGCTACAAAGCTGGCCAAGCCAAGGGCCAAGTCCAGGTAATCTATGTGCGATAAATTATAATCATATGCATATTATTCATTTCGACTTTAACATGCTGATAGATAATTGGCGGAATTGAAATTTTTAATAAGTGAATTTTAAAAAAATATATGTAATACAAATAGGATTGTCATATTAATATGTATGACTCGAACATGTTGTTATCTCTTGTATTCAGATTAACAAACTAGAAATAATAAAAGATAAAAAGAAAAACACAAAGAACTATCCGAGTCCACAGAATTCACTGTGTGTCCTTAAGAAATTTAATCCCCTCAAGTACCCGAGGTTGCAGATTAATTCCTCCCAAGATAAAACAGATTAACCATTAAAGAAGTAGCGGTACCTCAAACTTTGATAATTTCAACGAACTCAAAATGACAGTAATGAATCATACACACAGACACGATCGATCGATTTTGTTTTGTAAGAAATGTATGCAAAAGAAGGAAAGAATTTGATGCAGAAAAATGAGAGAAAACCTCTCTATTTATAGCCAACAAGAGGTCACAATCTTTTGGAAAGAAGACAACCTTTCAGAAAGGTCACAACACTTTGGAAAAGGCATAACCTTTCAAACGGTCAGAACCCTTTAGAAATGACACAACCTTTCATAAAGGTCACAACCCTTCGGCATAGTTACAACTCTTTAGGAGAGTCACAACCATTCATTTTTTGTTCACACCTTAAAACCCAACACGTGTAACATAAAGCAACCGTCGAGTCACCTTTGTGGCTACTCTAAAACCTTTTCTTAAATCAAAAGGGATTCAATAAGTTTAGCATGTTGGTGTCACAATTCTCACATAAATAGAACTAGTCTTATATATGGTGATCATATAGCTTTGCCTCTGATGACACTTGATATGTATTGTTATGTGACAGGAAAAGGGTAATCAGATGATGGACAGGGCCGCCAATGCTGCACAATCTGCTAAGGAATCATTACAGGAGGTTTGACCATTGATATCTCATTATACATACACATCACTAAATTTATTTCGTTTTTCAGCTATTGATAAGGCATGAAAATAATGTGTTTGTGTTGTATTTGATTGATATATATAGGCGGGGCAACAAGTGCAGGCCAAGGCACAAGGGGCGGCAGATGCAGTTAAGAATGCCACTGGCTTGAACAAATGAAATTCTATTCTTGATTACAGCCAGACGGGCTCATTTTTTTATCCCCTCTTGGAATAATTTGAAGTTTTTGTTTTCATTTCAAATTAAGAAAGCATTTTCGGTTACTTAGGTTGAGATTTTTTTTTTCTGAATTAAAGACAAAAAAGAAGTTGTGTGTAGGTCATATTGTCACAACTTTTTTTAATGTCATCTTTCTTTCAATCTAATAATAGTGTTTGGTTCTGTTGAATTTTTGAACTTTGCATTGCTGAGATGATATGATTACAATTTTGCCTATTTAAATTTTTTTAAACACTTTTAACTTATCGAAGTTAACTTTTATAAATTCTTTCAGGCGAAAATAAAGTACTAACAATTAAAAAATTATCTTCTTTTAAAATCTAACAAAGAATTATAGTTATACTATATTATATGATTATAAAGTTAGTGTGATCAGTCGCAAACTAATTTATTTTTTTTAAAAAAAAAACACATATCAGCAGCACATTGTTCATCATCCTGAAAATTTTATTGATCATACTTATTTAAAAGATGATGGTACATACCCCAAAAAAATTCTAAAATTAAGAAAGTGAAGCCAGGTACATAGAAAAGAAAAGTAACACTTGAGAACGGAATATTTCTTGCATTTATATTTTTTTTCATGTTATATGTTAGTTAATTTATAAGCCAAAAATGACGAAGAATAAAAATGATAATCTTAAATGAGAGCCTCCATTAACAAACTATGAATTTATATATGTAAAGTAGAGGAATGCAATAAAATTTCACAAACTTACAATTTAAAATTTAAATTTGAGGGTTATGAATATGTAAATTATGGGAGTTATTAATATTATTAAAAGTAGAAATTAAAGATGTGAATTATGGATAGTTACTTCTTGAAATACATTAAATAACAATAAAAAAATACTTAAAATACTAAAAATATTGTCATTTTATAATTAAGATAGGGTCAAAAAATTAGAAGAACAAAGAAAAATAAATTTATAAAGAGCAAAAATTAAAGAGGTGTGAGTCACATATAGTAGTTACTCATTGTAAATATTAACATGTGAAGAGTTTTTGTTATAAAGGTTCTTTCACAAATAAAATATTTATTTATAATAAAATAAGTATTTTACTTTTATAATAAATAATTAATTTGAATATGAGCAAGGCCAAAAGAAGAAGAAAAACGATACATGAAATTGTAGGCCATAAAAAAGTGTCACCTCATTTTAATTAAATAGAAGTTTATACTATATATATAGATATAAATATAGGTGTTTATTGAAAATTTGAAGTTAGACGTTAGTAAACCATATGATAAATATTGTGACATATTGAAGTTAAAACTAAGTGCTTATAAGCACTTTTTAAATTTACTCAACCATTCTAAAAATGTTTAAAAACTATTTTAACTTAAAAGCACTTAAAATAAGTCAATTAAATAACCTTTAGATTTAAAAATATTAATCAAAGTTCAATCAATTTGAAGCCACGGACTTCAGAAAAGAAAAAATATTAAACAAGTGGGTAAGAAATATTATCATATTTCAATATACCCGAAATCAGAAATAATTTTTCAACCTCCATAAGATGGTGTGATAATATTTGTGTGAATTCTACTACTTTCAGATCCAAATTTCATTAAATATATTATTGTTATAATATACACAAAATAATTAACCTCAAAATAGACTAAGTTTATGCAACTTCTTCCCCATATTGAGGCCTGAAATATGTCTTACCCTTCGACCAAGATTAATTAATGTCAAGCACTGAATGGATTTCAAGATCTATAAATACCCCAATTTTTCTAAAACAATACATCAACAAGCAATTCCAACTTCTTTCAAAAATAGTTTGATTTCTCTGAGTTTATAACACTAATTGGTAAATTTTAATCATAAAATCATGGATAACTCTCAGAATTTGAGCTACCAAGCTGGTCAAGCCAAGGGCCAAGCCCAGGTAATCTATCTGCTATAATTATTTGCACATTCACTTTTTCTTTAACATGTTTGTACATAATTGTCGAAATTAGATATTTCAATGAGTGAATTTGAAAAAAATAATTATCATAGCAATATGTATGACTCAAACCTACGACATATAAAGCAATTTTCGGATCACCTTTGCGCATTTTCCTTATGTCAAAAGGGACTCAACAATTTATGTATATATAAACAAAATTATTTATAGTCTATTTGTGTTACAATTCTCAAACAAGTAGAATTCGTTCTCTATATAATGATTATGTAGCTTTGCCCATAGTGACACTTAATATGTATTGTTATATGACAGGAAAAGGGTAACCAAATGATGGACAGGGCTGCCAATGCTGCACAGTCTGCTAAGGAATCATTACAAGAGGTTTGTCCACTGAAATTTCATTATATATGTACATGTCAGTAAAGTTTTATTCTTATATATTTTTAGCTATTCTTAAGATAAAAAAAAAATGTGTTTGTGTTATATTTGATTGATAATTTTGTAGGCGGGACAACAAGTGCAGGCCAAGGCACAAGGAGCGGCAGATGCAGTTAAAAATGCTACTGGTTTAAACAAATGAAATTCTAATCTCCATTGCAGAGCCAGATGGGCTCTTTTTTTTTTTTAATCCCCTCTAAAATAATTAGAAATTTTGTTGTTATTTCAAATTAGGAAAGCAATTTCTCTTATTTGGGATTTTAGTATTCTTGAGAGGATTCTTATTTCTGAATTAAAGAAGAAAAAGAAAAAGTTGTGTATAGGTAACATTGTCACAACTTTCTTAATTTCTTCTTTATTTTAATCTAATAAAAGTGTTTGATTTTGTTGAATCTCCAAATTTTGGATTGCTGAGATAATATGGTTATAGCTTTGTTGTTTTAATTTTTTAAATGCTTTAATTTATCGAAATCAAATTTTATCAATCTTTTCAGCTATAAATTTTAGGTTAGACATTCAAATTGAAACGCAATTTGTCTCCTATTAAATTATGAAAAGACTAAATATACGAATGATTAATCAAAGTTCAGTCAATTTAAAGTTTTGGACATCAGAAAATGAAAGAATATTAAATGTTTGGATAAAAATATATCATTATATCGCAATATATATGAAATAATTAATGTAGAATATTTCAACCATTATCAAACCTTGCTCGCATCACTTTATCGTATAAAGATGATTAAAGTTCCCTTTTATATCAAACCAAGTTTTTTTTCCAATAGTAATTTTTCTTTCTAGAAAACTGTTTTTCAATTCTTCAAACATTGAGTAAATGTCGATTCTTTTTAGTTGCAACTTCAACACCATTTAAAAAAAATGTTTTTCAAGTTTTGCAAATATTTTAAATTACGTAAATTGCTTTTCATTTTGCAAAATAAATTAATACTTGAAATTTGATATATTTGTTGGGTATGTAGCAAGAGTTAATGGGAAATGGAGGGATGATGAAAGAGGAACTTGAAAAAGTTGGGAACTTGGAAAGTTGAGAACTTGAAAAGTCTTTATTGAAAAGACATTTGTCCCTCATCGGTGGTGGAAAGAAAAATAGGAGAGTTTAAATATAGAAACACTCCTATTAATTGTTAAAAGGGTTGGAAAGAGGGACCCCCTCGCACCGTCGTCGTCGCTCAGCTTCGGATTTGGATGAGCATATTTTTTGGACAAAATTAAATTAAATGGCCAACGTTTTAATTAGTTAATTAACCGCTTCAATTAATTAGTTAATTGGCCCGACCCGATTCGGATCCACGCGCGACCCGTTTTATTTAAATCTTTCCCGTTTNTCAAATTTTATCAATCTTTTCAGCTATAAATTTTAGGTTAGACATTCAAATTGAAACGCAAATTGTCTCCTATTAAATTATGAAAAGACTAAATATACGAATGATTAATCAAAGTTCAGTCAATTTGAAGTTTTGGACATCAGAAAATGAAAGAATATTAAATGTTTGGATAAAAAAATATCATTATATCGTAATATATATGAAATAATTAATGTAGAATATTTCAACCATTATCAAACCTTGCTCTCATCACTTTATCGTATAAAGATGATTAAGGTTCCCTTTTATATCAAACAAGTTTTTTTTCCAATAGTAATTTTTCTTTCTAGAAAACTGTTTTTCTATTCTTCAAACATTGAGTAAATGTAGATTCTTTTTAGTTGCAACTTCAACACCATTTTAAAAAAAATGTTTTTTTAAGTTTTGCAAATATTTTAAATTACGTAAAAATGCTTTTCATTTTTGCAAAATAAATTAAGACTTGAAATTTGATATATTTGGATTGAACACTATAAAGAATCACTAGAATAGTTTTAGCACTCAACTATTTTAAAAGGTTATTTGACAAATCTAATTAGCTATATATGACGTGAAGTGCTTTTATAAAGAAAAAAAGTTAAAAGAGGTATAAATTATTACTCCTTATAAATATTGACATGTGAAAAGTTTTTATTATAAATATCTTTCATTAATAAAATAATTATTTATAATAAATTGAGTAATTTATTTGTATATCCAATAGCTCTATAGCATATGTAGAAACTACTAACAATATCCTATCAATGGTCACTGGAGAGAGGAGACGCTACTAGAACAGGACAAAAGAAAAAAAACAGATTAATGCAATTGGATTAGTTCCTAACCCAAATGTAAGAATTACTTAATTTGAATATGAGAAAGGCCGAAAGAACAAAATAGAATAATGTAATTGAAAGCCTTAGAAAAGTATTACATCATTTTATTTATATATAACTTTATATATTATATATATATTGAAAATTTGAAGTTAGACATTCCTAAATCATAAAATAAGTACATTGAAGTTGGAATGCAATTTGTCTCCTATTAAATTATGAAAGGACTAGATATATAAATAATTAATCAAAGTTTAATCAATTTGAAGTCTTGCACATCAGAAAATGAAAAAATATTAAACATTTGAATAGGTTATATTATCACACTACAATATACACACACAAAAAAACATCTCTATCTCCACAAAATAGTACTAATAAAGTTTGTGTGTGTGTTTTTTCAGATCCATATTTCATTGAATATATTTTTGTTGTAATATACACAAAATAATTAACCTCAGATAAACTAAGTTTATGCAACTTCTTCCCCATATTGAGGCCTGAATGTCTTACCCTTCAACCAAACTTAACAAATGTCAAGCACTGAATGGATTTCAAGATCTATAAATACACCAAACTTTCTAAAACAAGTACATCAACAAGCAATTTTAAGTTCTTTGAAAAATAGTTTAATTTTTCTGAGTTTGTAACACTAGTTACTCAATTTTAATCACAAAATCATGGATAACTCCCAGAATTTGAGCTACCAAGCTGGTCAAGCCAAGGGTCAAGCCCAGGTAATCTATATGCTATAATTATTTACACATTTACTTTTTCGTTAGCATACTTGTAGATAATTGCAAAAAATATAATTTTTTTATGAGTGAGTTTGAAGAGAGAAAAAAAAAAGATTGCCATATCAATATGTATGACTCAAACAAGTAGAATTCATTCTCTATGTTTGGATCATGTAGCTTTGTCTCTGATGACACGTGATATATATTATTGTGTGATAGGAAAAAGGTAATCAAATGATGAACAGTGCTGCCAATATTGCACAGTCTGCTAAGGAATCACTTCAAGAGGTTTGATCATTGATATATCGTTATATATATACATAGCACTAAAGTTTTATTCTTATAATTTATTTAGCTATTCATAAGATCAAAAAGTAATGTGTTTGTGTTATAATTGATTGATAATTTTGTAGGCGGGACAACAAGTGCAGGACAAAGCACAAGGAGCGGCAGAGGCAGTTAAAAATGCCACTGGCTTGAACAAATGAAATCCTAATTTCGATTGCAGCCATATGGGCTCTTTTTTTTTAATCCCCTCTAAAATAATTTGAAATTTTTTTGTTATTTCAAATTAGGAAAGCAATTTTTCTTATTTTGGATTAAGTATTTTTTTTTAGAGGTTTCTTATTTCTGAATTAAAGAAGAATAAAAAAAAAGTTGTGTATAGGTCACATTGGCACAACTTTCTTATTTTTTTTCTTCTTTTAATCTAATAAAAGTGTTTCATTTTCTTGAATCTTTAAACTTTGCATTTTTCGAGATGATATGATTATAATTCTATTGCTTTTAATTTATCAAAGTCAAATTTTATCAATCTTTCCAGCTACATCGCATCAAAGATATAAAATTTAGCTCATAAATTTTAAGTTAGAATTCATGAATCATGTGATAATATTGAAAATTAAAATGCAAATTGTCTTCCCAAATTATGGAAAGACTAGATATAAGATGATTAATCAAAGTTCAATGAAATTAAAGTTTTGGACATCAAAAAATGAAAAAATATTTAATATTTTGGATTAAAAAAATATTATCATATCGTAATGTACATGAAATAATTAATAGAGAATATTTCAACAATTATCAAACATTGCTCACATCATATTGTAGCATAAAGATAACTAAAGTTTCCTTTTATGTCAAACAAGTGTTTTTTTTTCGAAGGTAATTTTTTCTTTCTAAAATTCTGTTTTTAATTCTACAAACATTGGGTGAATGTATTTTTTAAAGTTGCAACTTCAACACCATTTTTAAAATTGTTTTTAAATTTTGCAATTATTTTAAGTTACCTAAAAAGTGTTTTTCATATTTGCAAAATAAATACTACAAAGCTAATATCCTTTACATCGATGGTTAACTTATCCATGGTCAATTTTTACAAACTCTATTTGTTAATAAGAAATAATGTATTTCAACCGAAATAATTTGTTTTGGTAGCATTTTTTTGTAAAATCATTTATTTCTATTTTTTATAATGAGCATGAACGCTAAGATTATAATTGATGAAAAGCTTGTTAGCACACAATTATATCAGCTTAAATGAAAAAATGAAATGGAAGAATTGATGTTTTTGATTAAAAAAAAGTCCGAATAACAAAATCAGGATCAAAGCAAAATATAATTCAATAATTTTATACAGTAATTTCTTGATAATTGTTTGAATGGTTTGAAGCCATAAAAATCATTACTAATAAACATTAGAATTTGCATGTGGATTTATGCATAGTTGAAAAATCAAAGGAAAGAGAAAAAAAAATGCATTTTCTTATGTTTACTTGAATGAAAATCTGAAATTGTACATAAATAAGACTTTATTATAAATTAGAATAATTCATATAAGCATTTGGGTAAATGTTTATCAAAATTGATTAATAATTTACACTCTCATTTGTATTATTAATAAAATAATTTGCGTTGATCTAACTCAATAATAAATGAAAAAATTAATCGACATAACTCATTTAAAAGTAAAATTATTATAAAATCAAATTTGATAGGATGTCTCTAAATTATACTTGTATTAAAATATCGGTAAAAATTGTTAACGTTGGTATTTGTATATATGTGTCGATTTCCAATTTAAAAGAAATCAATTTTCTAGGACCATAACCCTAATTAATCCAAATCTAAAAAACAGCATTTCGGATCTTGGATACACTCCATTTGACCCGAATCTGTTCGAACTCATTCCATCTGAGTTTTCTCTTCTCATCCCTAAAACCCTACCAAAATCCTCCTTGTTCATTCCCAAAAAACCAGCCGAAACTCTCTTCAGTTTTGATCAATTAAGCAATCGGAATCTACCAAGAAGAATGCGAAATCAACAGCGATGGCTTCTCCTTCTTCTCCGGCACCGTTCTCTAGCTCAGCCTCACATTTCTAGGCACCACATCAATCAATCTCCGTTTCAGGTAAATCGATCTGTTAGTACTATCGCTTCTTCAACTATCCACTCACGTACATCTCACATGCTCCCTTACCAATCACTCACCGTTCGTAGTTTCTCCACATCTGAATTGGCTGTCGAACACAAAGATTCAGATCAAATCGCTGTTTTAACTGGTATTTTCTCTAAACCAAACCGGAGTAATGAAGAAATTAAGCTTGATTTAGAGTCTAATAATGTTACTGTCACGCATGATTTGGTTATAAGAGCGTTAAGGAGCTTTAATGCCGCCCCTGATGCGGCACGTAAGTTTTTTAACTGGGTTAAGGAGAATGAGAGCGAGAGGTTGAGTTCAAAGGTGTATAATTATATGTTGGGGATATTGGGGTCTAATGGGTTTGTCAAGGAGTTTTGGATTATGGTTGAAATCATGAAAAGTAAAGGGTATGGAGTGTCCAGGGGTACGTTTAATCGGGCTATTGAGAGATTTGAGAAGGAGAAGCTGAGCGGCGACCTGGAGAAGCTAAAAAAGTTGTATGGTTCTGAGCTGGCCGACAATTTGAGCGAGGAAGTTTGTTCCAGGGTTTGCAAATTGATTCGAGGAAATGTATGGGGAGATGATGTGGAAAAGCAGCTGCGAGAGTCAAAATTCGAGCTCTCGAGTGAATTGATCAGTATGGTTTTAGAGAAGCTTGAATGTGAAACTAATAAGGCTTTGATATACTTTAGGTGGATTGAAGAGAGCGGTCTATTTAAACACAATGAGCAGACATTTAATGCTATCGCAAGTGTCTTAGGTAGGGAAGAGTTCAGTGAGAAGTTCTGGAAGTTAGTTGATGAAATGAGAACTGCAGGATTTGAAATGGAAAAAGAAACATATATTAGGGTTCTGGATAACTTTGTTAAGAGGAAAATGATTAAGGATGCCGCAGACTTATATGAGTTTGCAATGGTTGGCATAAACAAGCCATCCTCGGAGGACTGCACTTTTCTATTGAAGAAAATAGTTGTTAGCAAGGAGCTTGATTTGGAATTGTTCTCAAAAGTTTTAAGGGTCTTCACAGAAAGTGGCAATTCATTGACTAGTGCTAACCTCGATGCCATTCTCAAGTCTTTGACCAGTGTTGATAGATTTGGCGAATGTAACAAGATATTGAAAGCAATGGAGGATGCTGGTTTCACACCTAGTCATAATCAGCAGAGGAAAATTGCTTTTAATTTGGGTAGTGGTGGGAAGGATAAGGAATCCAATGAGTTTATGAATTATATAGAATCAACTGTCTCTACTCCAAATTCTAAAACATGGACATCTTTAATTGAAGGATACTGTGAAGCGGGTGATCTGGCTAAAGCTTCAGAAGCATTTGAAATGATGATCGAAAAGGAAGGGTCATCCCATGCTGGGTATGCTTTAGAGCTCTTAGTGTCCTTGCACTGCCGCAAGAGAAGAGCGATTCACGCATTCAATCTTGTTGAGAAGATGGTCAATGAGAAAGAACTACATGTGTGGCATACCACATATAACTTCTTGATAGGAAAATTATTGGCCCAACGAGGTTTCGAGGAAGCTCTGGATGTTCTACATTTGATGAAAAGTCAAGATTACCCACCTTTTCTGGATCCCTTCATCAAGTACCTTTCGAAGACTGGAAGTGCTGATGATGCACTTGAATTTACTGCAGCAGTGACCCTGAAGAAACTTCCATCAACTTCTGTGTTTCTCAATTTGTTTGAAGCATACTTTAAAGCAGGAAGGCGAAGTGAAGCACAGGACTTCCTTGCAATATGTCCGAGATACATTAGGAACCATGCAGATGTTTTGAATCTTTTTTGTTCCAAGAAACCCCAGAAAGCAACTGCCACTATTCCTGTGACTGCATAGGCTCAGATGGATATGTCGTCTAGTTTTTTTGTGCTGCAACATGTTTGGACATTTTTTCCTAATATTTTCTTATGAAAGTTTGCAACCGTCTCTGCTTTCTTTAAATATCGGGGCTTAGTCCCTTAGAAACCATTTTCTAATTAGAGTTCACTTGGTGAATTTAATCGACACAATAAAACATAGTTGCATTGGACTCATCAAAGTTATGGGTGAACACTTCATCATGTTTTCATAAAAGTTACCGACTCCACTGAGTTGTTCATTTTATGGTTCTCTGAGTAGGCTTGAGGAAAAAGGGACCTGTAATTGGTCTAGTCTGTTGGATCCATCATACATATTGTCTTAATTCTGACTTTACTTGATTATGTAAACAACCTTGGAGAATTTCATGTTCCTTCAACTCCTAGCAATGCTCTTAAAGTTAAATGTCTGTTAAAGTTTACTTAGTTGGCATAATCAGGCTCCTGTATCGAGCTGTGAGCAATTTTTTGGATTGTATCTGCTCCTTAGCTGTAGTGTAAACTGTTGTATATGAGCAGGTATTGTCTTCACTTTGTAAATTTTTGTTTGATGACCTTGGAGAATTTCATGATTACAAGGGTTTGCTATTTCAATTGAATCCAACTCGAAGTTTTTCATTTCTTTTATCTGTAGATACTTATGGATCACTGCAATTATTGTGCTACATTAACAAACTCAAGTTTTTGTTGGGCCTATTCTTCTAAATTTTTTTGGTTCCAACATGGGAATGTTTATTTGGTCCATCTTGAAGAGGAATATGATAAAAATCTTAGTTCTTCTCTGCTATTGCACATGTCTCTTCTTCAACATAACTGCTTCAGCGAGGGGTATTTTTGTCTTTCCATGTGCCCTTTGTTGCGTTGCTTGATTTCATCGGAATTTCTCAGCTTGAGCTTCTTCTCTTCCCCTGCATGAAGCTTTTCTGTAGTGGCTTGGGAAATGGGCTTCTGGGTTTGGTGTAATAATTTCTTTTTCTTTTCCTTTCTTTGGTAGGAATGGCACCAGGTAGCCGCTTGTGATGACACTGTTTAAAACATAGCCCATTTTATAACTTATTTGAAGTTTAGCCATACTTTACAGTTTACAACCTCCCCCGCTTCTTCTTCTGAAGTTATAACTTCAAACCCATCTTTACAACTTTGATTCTGAGGCGACTAAATTTAAAACGTTGGGCAATTCAGGGAATACTATTTCGTGTTTTCTCCTTGGGCCAATTATCAAAGAGAGATGGCTTCAGTTGAAATTTATAGCCATGTTGATGACTTATGCTACTATTATACTCATTGGTTCGAATAATTTAGATATATATTATGTTGGACCCATTAAAAGAGAACATTCTTTACTATACGTTTATTTGTTTTCAAAGTCATTAAAATTTGAGATCTCTAATTTCATCCTTTGTTTTTTAATGTGTTGCATATTCACTTGAACATTTTTTTCCCCTCTAAATTGGAGACGTCATCATTATATCACTATTCTAAGTTCATGAATCTCATGATATTTCTAAGGAACTTTAGACTACTTTGTGGTTTCTGTACCGGTATTTCACATTACAGAAGAAATTAAAGTCCCCTCCAATATGAGTTGTACAAGAACAAGAAAAAAATATTAATCAGCAGTTAAAAAGAATTGAAGAAAAAGATTTTTAATAAATAGTAATAGTATTTGTTTGTTGGATAAAGGTGGACAGAGATTGAGATTAGTCTATACACCGCATTAAAGATGTTTGGGAGTATTGTACCAAGAAGGAAAATGATGCATCAATACTCTACCAGACAAAATCTCCTTATGGACCTTATTGTCACTTTGTGCCTTTTTTCTATTTTCCTTCTTTAAATTATTATAGTGTACTCAAGATATTGCTATTAAAATTTGAATTTAATTACCTTGATATATTCTTTCCAATTATATATCAACTTATTTACATAGACAATTTTTTCCCATTCTGATTCTAGTTGGGAGTGAATGGGACATTTCAATGAGCAAAACGCGATGAGAATGACCTAACAAAACATATTAATGAATTTTGTTCTTTTTTCATCTCATCAATATTTCAAATATATATTTGAGCTGCGTATATTAATACTTTATAGTGTAGTTTAATTTATATACAAGAATATATGACGGTGAAAATAAATCTCAGTTGGAGGCTTCTATTTGTCATATTACAAATGGAGTTTTGGAATTTAGCTTCACAAATTTGTAGACACTAGACAAGTGAGGTTCTTACACTACATAAGACAATTTTGTCACCAACTTGTCATGATTAATAGCTGTTACATTTACCTACTCCTCCACCTTTGCTACTATTATTTGGAACATTTAGGGCAAAGTAAGTTTAATTAAGAGATGCAATTTTCTAGCCAAGTTTAGTTTAGTATACAAGACCAATATATATCCCCTTTAAGGTGAATTACTTGTACCTCTTCTCTAATACAGAAAATTTAATTTAGTGGGACATATCCTTCCGTTTATTCATTACTCATCTAATTAATTATTAATATATATACTTTGATCTAAAGATACACTGATTTATAATTTTTTTTGAGTAATAATTTTCAGCAGAAATATAATTGAACACCACATGAGGTATTAAGTTAAACTCATTGATCTTGAAGTTTGTTAGCAAATTAATTTTAGTAGTAAGATAAAAGTGATATTTGTCCTAATTTCGATCTCTATCTTATATTTAATTAAGACATCAATTTCTTATTTTTATTGATGCTTTCATTTTCTTTTTGTTGGTGAAACATCACCAAATAAAGGAGGAGGAAAGAGCAACGACGACGATAAGCCTTTTGTGTAAGGGACATATATGTATGATTTTGTGTAAGCTAAGGGACATGCACGTTTTTGTGTACCTAAAAAAACTTGAGGGACATGCATGCTTTTGCAATTTATTGGTACCATCTTAATAATTCATGTAGCTATATAGCCATCTTGGGTTGCTTGCATTTTCCGTCAATTATGAAATTTATGTACAACAACAACAACAACAGATCAAACGTGATCTGATAAGTGGAGTCTGAAGAGAGTAAAGTGTACATATAATTTACCCTCATCTTATGTAGGGTAGAGAGACAATTTTTGATAGATCTTGACATGTGTGTAAAACAGGGGCGGACCTACAAAGGGTCAAGTGGGTATATGAACCCACTTGGTTGAAAAATAACACTGTATATTTATATATATTTGATCAGTTTTTAAAATTTTATATGTATATATTAACTTTTGAACCCATTAACACAAGTGTGACCCTTGGCAGAGTGGTGAAAAAGGTTCTATTTTCCCAGCCAGCCCAAGTTCGAATCCCTGGTGCCACGTTTTAATTTTATTTTTTATATCNACATATCAAACGTGATCTGATAAGTGGAGTCTGAAGAGAGTAAAGTGTACATATAATTTACCCTCATCTTATGTAGGGTAGAGAGACAGTTTTTGATAGATCTTGACATGTGTATAAAATACTCTGATTAATCAAGAAAAACATTTTCAAAACCAGTGAAGACGTGTTGGTGCCTGTGCAAATTCAGCTAATTTGAATCATGATCATGCCTTCACCCATTTAACATAGGGTAATTCTAAATGACCAGAAAATTTGGCAAGAATTTGGTCAGAAATTTAAGAAAATTATAATATCTTTTTTATTTTAAAATAAACTGATCTTTTTTTCCATTTTTTAGTTATAAGGTATTAAAGTTAAAAGGATAAAAATGTTTAAAATGGTAAAATACCATTCTGGCCAAAAGGATTTTTTCCTAAACAATAATGTTAAGACTAATTAATCAATCTGACATAACTCTAATTATATGTTTAATTTTCTTTAGTTTGTCAATTGTTTCTTTATTTACGTCTTGTTTTCAAAAAACAGAAGAAGGGAATTTAAGGATAAAAAGATAAAAGCCAAAAAGAAAAGTTCATTAATTTTGCTAGAGTGAAATTTCCACTAAGGTATAGTTCAAAATTGAGAAGGCGGAAGCTTCGAAGAGGGAAGGACCACTACTTACTAACGTTCCAAGCTTTTTGTTTCGGGAGATTTAGTTTTATAGCCTTTTATAAATTTATTTTTAATTTTTTGTATTGTTTGAGATATTCATTTTTACTTTTAAGAAATAGAAAATGCCATTTTCTTTCCTTAAGAATATATTCGATCGACCACTTTAGTACCAATGGCAAAAGAATTAATGAATCGAAAATTAAAAATTAATATGAAAGAAGAGGAGTAGAAATCAGAGTACAAGTTTTAAATTGTCTGGCGTGTAAATTTTTATATACTCATTAAATCTTTTTGACAAATTATATGGTGCTATTATACATACATATTTTTGGCAGCTGAGGTGGAGCAAAGGTTATATATATCGTGATTATAATTCTATTAAGTTATTGAGTTATAAACTAATGTAATTTGTGTATATAAAGTGAATAATTCTTAAGATCACAAATATAGAGTTCGGACCAAAGTTATTACATTCGATCAAACAAGATCCTTAGCTTAGACCCTGTTTTTTTTGGTATGTGTGTACTTGAATATATATATTTATATCTGATCAAACCTTGCTAATTACGTATTGTATTTACGGATTTTTAAAAAAAAAATTGTTGCGATTACAAAGCCTTAACAATTTGTAATCAACACTAGTGTATATATATTAAGTGTATCACATGTATATTACAATTAGTTTTTTGTTATGGATTTTGTTGAGATGATTGATGTATGTTTTGAGAAGAATATGAAAATGTTTAATTAGAAGGCTAAATATAATGGTCCCAACTTTGAAGCAAGCAAGTAAGAATATAGTAGTGAACAAAGAAAGAGACAATAGATCCAGCTGTGATTCAAATTCCTCTTAATTCATATCTATTTTCCTTTTGTCGACTATATAGTATAGTATTATATGTTTTTTCTTCTTCTCACGTTTAGTCAATTCATATTCCTATTGTTACAATGCTGTTGGTCCATTTCCTTGCATGTGTTTCTATCCATTTCATAAAATTGGCTCTTGCTTATACACTTCTTCTCTTCACATACACCTAATTATACCAAAAGGGAATGAATAAAACTTGCCATCAATATGCCTTTCTTAATATTATTATTTTTCTATGTTATGTCTCGTGAACCTTTTCAATATAGTACGAATTGCTAGTTTCCGTTCATAATTTTGTTATCTTGTTTTATTGTTACATAACAAATAGGGCTAGCTAGAAGCATGCATGTTATGCGGCTACAATGACACTTTTTTGCCCTCTCTTCGTTCGGGATAGGAGGGCTAGTGAACACGGGGAAGAAACAGGTGAAAAGTGTTGTTCATAATGGAAATTAAGATATTATTACTTTGCCTCTTTGTTGGACTACTAACGCAAATACAATAGTCTTGGTCTCCCTGATCAGGCTTAGAAACCAATTTGAATTTGAATTTGAATCTTGCCATGTCACTGATTTTCAATCGTAGGCATTTTGTTAGAAAGTTAATGTGCTAGTCAAGAATTAGGTTGAGGTGGCAAGTGGCTTAGGGTCTATTTGGATGGACTTAAAAAAAGTAACTTATAAGTCAAAAGGTAAAAGTCATAAGTAGATGGTACCCAATTTTTGACTTATTTTAAAATTATTTTGGCCCAAAAAATGAATGCTTAAAAGCACTTTATAACTTTTCCAAACACTTCCAAAACTAAAAACTACTCAAAAATCAAAAACACATAAAAATAAATTAATCCAAATGACACTTAATCCCATAAGAGAATGCTTTTTTTATGCCTTGAGTTTGGGTGTTAGCCACAACTCATATTCTTTCAGTAATTCTTCCCCTTGTTCATTCTTGGACGTACCCATTAACTTTACATCTTTTCTTTAGTGTCCAAACGAAAAAAGAAAGTAAACGGTTGAAAGTATCTATTCTTTTATTGGTTCATTTAAATTTGTGATCATCACATTAGAATACAGTGTAGGTTCTCATTTTCCATTAATTAAAACAAAATTCTGACAAATAAACTATAAGGAAAAAGGAAAAACTAGAATAAATAAAAGAAATAAATTCTTTGAGTAATAGTTCTCACAGTCTGTTTGGATAATGTAGGAGGGAAAAAAAAGTAGCTAGGAAAAATGCATTATTCTTCATATTTACTTTTCCTCCACTTTCACCATGACTTCTACAACTTTTATTTTGAATCAATAGGGTAAAGTAAAGGGAAATAAAAGAAAAAAAGTGAAAAGGGTAAAAAAGAAAAGTAAAAAAAAATATAAGTTTACAAACTTTAGGTTCCAATTATGTGCATGGAAGTAGACAAAAAATAAGAATCTTGATGAAAAAGAAAAACAACATAGTAAGAAAGAACAAGCAAAGTATATATATATGTACTACTACTTTAATTTGAGTACCAATTAGGTAAGGTTAACAAAAGAGTACAGTGAACTCAATTGAATTATTTTAATTATATGATATTTAATCTATTAACTTTATATTTTATTTTAGCATTATTAACATAGTAATACCTAAATCAAACGAAAAAATGTGAAAGATAGGAACATGTTTTACCCTCAGCAAATATTGACTGGTCCAATTAACGAAGCAATACGTACAAGCAGCAGTATACAAAACGATCACGTCAGCAGTGTACAGACTCCCATTACATAATTTGCACTTTCCCTTTGTTTCTTTGTTAAGAATATTAATAAGACCATTCACAAATGTCTCTAGTTTGGGGTGGGTTGGTTATTAATTATTTCCCTTCAGTATTTTAAATAAAAAGTAAGTGATAGAAAATATTTTTGTTAACAAAATAATAGATAATTTTAGTTGAACATTTATATTTTCGTATCATAATCTGATATAAATTATGCTTTTAAAATATATCACGTTTTATGCTTAATCCTAGTTAAAGAACTTATGTTGATAGAGGCAAAAGTTCAAGTAAATACCCACAACTTAAACTTTTACGTTCAAAACTTATATATATGATCAACAAGGCAAATTTTTCTCTAAACTAATGCCTAGCGAAATTATAATTAGTTCATAGAAATACTACACATTTTATGCCGCAAAACTTGTATCGAGCGCGAGATAAAATTTCTCTAAACTTATGTCTAGCGAAATTAGATCATAGATCAATAAAAGTAATTTGATCCACAAATTTTTATTAAATGAGTAGCAGAGACAAAAAATTAAAAACATCATATTTATGGGCAAAATAATGCAAAAACTTCTATTAAATAAAATATGCCAAAACCAAATAATGGTTACCTAGTACCCCAAAACACACACGTTATCCTTTTGGCAACTAATATTTTCAAATATGCATATATGGAGAAAATACTCAAAAGGTGAGAAAAGTAATTTGATTATTATTGTTTAATTTTTTTAAATTGGAAAGAAAAGGAAAAGGTAAGCAAGAAAAGGAGAGATGCATGATATTGTCCACCCACAACAAATTGAAATTCTTATCAATGATGTTTAGGGAGCATGAAAGGATGGAGGTGGGCAGCTTTAGCTTTATCAACTATTATAGTACTACTTTTCTCTTTTATATAAAATATATATAAGTTTGTTTCTTTGGAATGACAGTCTCATGAAGCGTGTAAAATCATGTTATTTTTAACTACTCCAAACAACATATAATAGTGTGCTACTCCATAGTGGAATCAATTAAAGTACATTCATCATGCCCCTCTTCCCCAAGTAATCAATCATAAAGGTAGTAAAAAATGTTGTGTGGGTAAAAATATACTTTTACATAAACAAAGTTAACTATATATAGCTATCCATAATAATAAGTAGAAATAATATTCTTATGAAATAATTATTTTAAGGTTGAATATATTGACAATCCTTTATATTTGTAAGTAAGTTTTATTTAGATACAATTCAAATTATATTATTTTTCATTCAGTATTTAAATATAAGATAAAGTGTTTTAATGAGACATTTTTGACTCATATTTTGAAGAAGAGTTTGCGCCCGTTCACAAACCTCTAAGTTAGTCGCATTAAATATTCCTTCTATTTTAAATTATACACATCAACATCAATAGGAACATGTACGAGGTCTTACAACTTATTATGTCTAATGTGTATAATTGAAGTGCGTAACATATTTTAAATGATTAATGTGTCTATGAAATGGGTACTTGAGAATATACACAAAAGCTTCTTTAGAAATTTGAGTCGGGAGTATCTAATATGAACATTTTATCATGTGTACTTCATGTGCTCAATTGAAACACATCACACTAATTTACCTATAAATTTTAAAAATCTCGACATATTCTTTCTTATTTAAAATAGATAACGTGTTATAACATGTTAAATTACATTTGTAATAACGCAAAATATATTTATCTGGTAAAAATAATAAAAATAATTGTTATAGCCAACAAAGATACCCCTCATCATGGGCGTGGTCTTGGGTCCCTAGCCTATGTGACTGGTCAGTTCACCAAACCCATTATCAATCTCTAGCCTAATTTTCTTGAGATTCCCACATTCTTAGCCTCTTTTTAAAACATAGAATTATAAAAAACAGATAAGTTTTTGGGATTTTGTTGAATGGCCAAACTCAGGGAATGTTGGATTCCCTTGCAAATCCAACTCCCATAGCCATTACTTGCACTCTTACACATCCCAAATGTTTGTTCCCAATTTTTTTTTAAAATAAAATATTACTACTATTGCACATAATAAAGCTCATATGATAATGACAAAAAATAACTTATTTCTAAGCCATAAGTTAGCTAGTGACTGACTCACCCATGAGGAATTTTTGGTCTTATTATAGCTGCACATTAGACTAATGCTTTTGCTTATTTGTCTTCAAAGAGTGATTTTGATTTAAGCTTAAAAGAACGGTCCATTAGAAAACTTGTCATTTCTATGTCTATACTTCAAGACAAAGTTCTTGATTAAGATAGTAGCAATTAGATTTCCATTTAAACTAATGGTAAAACTTAATAGTATATTCTTTTTATTAACGTGGTTTAGTTAACCCCTCCTTGACGAGCTACTATCTTTGTTTCCTTGATGACTCGAACTCACAACCTTACAAAAATGGTTACAATTTGAACAATTCCCTCTAATCTGTTTTATTAATGTTTAAGTTTTTTTTAATATATTCTTTTCCTCACAAAGGGTCTGTGTCCCCAGTGACAGGCATGCTAAGTTCTCCTTTTTACAAAGACTGCTTTTTTTTTCTTTCCATGGAGACTGACAAGACAGTAATAAAATGATTTTCTGGCATACAAAAGCTATAGTATTGTTCTCAATCTAAAAGACTATTAGAAGAAAGAAAATCCAATAGAGGGATTTGTCTCTCTGGTATTCATTTGAGTTTCTGTTTCTTTCTTGAAATTTAATGGAAAAGAAAAGAGAGATAAAGGTTGCATTCTTGTATGTGGCTACATTCTTGGCTCTTTGGAGTTCTGCAGCAGGATTGCTTTCTCCTAAAGGTGTCAACTTTGAAGGTAATTAGTGTTATTTTGATAAAATTCTGCATAATGTATATTGAAAATACTAAATTTTCATCTGGGATGTTCCTCTTTTTTTTTTTTCCCTCAGTGCAAGCTTTAATGGCCATAAAAGTTGCTTTGAAGGATCCTCATGGGGTTCTTGATAATTGGGATAGTACTTCTGTTGATCCATGTAGTTGGGCTATGGTTACTTGTTCTTCTGAGAGTTTGGTTATTGGCTTGTAAGTATTTCTTGCAAAGATGAAATCTTTTTCTTTGTTTGTGTCTTTGCAATTCAAAAGTTGAATTATTTTTTTTACCTTTCTGTATTATGCAGAGGGGCACCAAGCCAGAATCTGTCTGGTACTTTTTCTCCTAGCATTGGCAATTTGACAAATCTTCAGATTATGTGAGTTACTAAAATCAGTGATTTCAACCTTTCTTGATTGTTTCTGTTACTTTCTTGAATAACCATTTTTCTTCTTCTTTTGAAACAGATTGCTGCAGAATAACAATATAACAGGACCAATCCCAAAAGAAATTGGAAGGCTCTCAAAACTTCAGACTCTTGATCTTTCTGATAACTTCTTCACTGGTGATATTCCTGTTTCTTTGGGACACTTGAGTGACCTCAAGTACATGTAAGAATCTTAACAGAGAGCCAATTCTCATACTAAACTTCAATTTTTATGCTTCATTTTTTCTATCTTCCAACAGTTTCAATATCAGTTTCCTTATATTAATTTGTTCAGGAGGCTCAACAATAACAGTCTATCAGGAGAAATTCCAGTCTCATTAGCCAACATGTCACAGCTTACTCTAGTGTAAATCCTTATTGCTTTACTTATCTTTTTCCTTTTATCCTTTTCAAAACTTGAGATTGATTTTGGTATTTAACCTTTTGATTCAGGGACTTATCCTTCAATAACTTGAGTGGACCGGTACCTAGGTTCCCTGCTAAGAAATTCAAGTAAGCTAATTAACAGTTTATTCATGTCTTGTTAATAGAAAGCTGGAATGTTAAGAATAATTTATGTTGTTCTGTGACTGTAGCATTGTTGGAAATCCATTGATCTGCGAGACGGGGTCTGAGCCAGACTGCTATGGAATGCAATTGCTGCCAATGTCAATGACATTGAATGGTTCAGAATGTATGCATTATAGAATGTCATTTTCCAAATCTAACCATATTTTCTTACCTGTAATTTCTGATTTTGCATTTCTTCTGTTTCACCTCACTTAATTGCTCCGTGTTTGTTATCCAGCTTCGCCTTCTGGGAAGCAAAAAGGTCATAAAATCGCGCTTGTATTTGGCTCGACTCTTGGTTGCATTTTTTTGCTCGTTCTTGGAATTGGACTCTTTCTATGGTCAAGGCATAGACACAATCACCAAGCCTTTTTTGATGTTAAAGGTTGGTCATCTGTTCTAAACTCAAGCTCAATGTTCTCATGAAAGTTATGATCATTGCTTCATACTCATTTGTATAATTTGCTATTGTTAGATCGGCATCATGAAGAAGTTTCCCTTGGAAATTTAAGAAGATTTCAATTCAAGGATCTCCAAATTGCAACCAACAACTTCAGCAACAAAAACATTTTAGGAAAAGGTGGTTTTGGTAATGTTTATAAAGGCCATCTCCCAGACGGTACTCCTGTGGCTGTAAAGAGGCTAAATGATGGCAATGCAATTGGTGGTGAGAAACAATTCCAAACAGAAGTCGAAATGATAAGCTTAGCAGTGCATCGTAACCTCCTCAGGCTCTATGGATTTTGTATGACACAGTCGGAGAAGCTTTTGGTTTACCCTTTTATGTCCAATGGTAGTGTAGCTTTGCGTCTAAGAGGTAAAAAAAACATATGAAATTAGCAAAGTGGCATTTCAGATATCTTATTTGTCTTTTGCTGAAATATAGTCCATGTTACTTTCTATAGTAAAACCTGTGTTGGATTGGGGAACAAGGAAGCGAATTGCTATAGGAGCTGCTCGAGGACTGTTATATCTTCACGAACAATGTGATCCAAAGATAATTCATAGAGATGTTAAAGCAGCAAATATATTGCTCGATGACTTTTGTGAGGCGGTTGTGGGAGATTTTGGGCTGGCAAAGCTTTTGGATCACCAGGATTCACATGTCACAACTGCTGTGCGCGGTACAGTAGGGCATATAGCCCCTGAATACCTGTCAACAGGACAATCATCTGAGAAAACAGATGTGTTTGGATTTGGGATCCTTCTACTTGAGCTGATCACAGGAATGAGAGCTATAGAATTTGGAAAAGCAGCTAACCAAAAGGGAGTAATGCTTGATTGGGTAAGTATCAATTTGACAAGCCTCAAATAAGTTTAACACTTTCTATATTTGAAAACTATTTAACTTTAGACTTCTCATTTTACCCTTAACGACATGCTCTTATAGTCAGAGAAATGTTTTTGCGACATTGTATATATCCTGTAAAGTGTAACATTTGGTTTACATTATATCAGGTTAGGAAAATTCATCAAGAGAAGAAACTTGATGTCCTTGTTGATAAAGATTTGAGAACCAACTATGATCGAATCGAGCTAGAGGAAATGGTTCAAGTTGCTCTGCTTTGCACACAATATCTTCCAGGACACAGACCAAAAATGTCTGAAATCGTTCGAATGCTTGAAGGTGATGGACTTGCAGAGAGGTGGGAAGCATCCCAAAAATTTGATGGTAGTAACAAGTACAAAACTAAAGAGCTATCCTCATCCGAGAGATTTTCAGATCTCACCGATGATTCTTTGTTACTTGTACAAGCCATGGAGCTGTCTGGTCCTAGGTGAGCAAGTTAATTACACATATTTATAACTACAAAACGTAAAATTTCACACGTAGAGAGGTAATTTATTAAACTATATGTGGCAATGTATAGTAATGAACCATCAAAGATTCAAAGAACTTTGATATGTTCTGTTATTTTTTCGTTTCTTTATTGTATATGTTCATCTAATTTCAATCGAGAGTTCCATTTTTTTCACCTGTATTTGTAGTTTAGACAATGTTGTAATTTGAAAAATCTGAAATGAACTTTTAAGCATTATAGTGTGCTTTTTACGTCATTTGGCTTAGTAATTAGTACTAATTAGCATGCCATAATAATGATTAGCAACAGCTATTGAAGATGATAATGGAATTGCTGGTGGAGAAGCTAATGATTTTTGAAGCTTATTCTTTAAGAAAAAGTTGCTAGCTACCTAAGGTAGAACTATAGTTTATATTTTAGTGCAACGCACGAAGCCACACTAAAGACATAATAGATGTAAATATTCATAATAGCAAGGAATCCAAGAAAACACAGTGGTCCACCATAGAAATTTCTTATTGATTTATTAGCCAATCGCAAAAATGTGTTATCAAGACGAGTGTAAAAATCAAATGAAATACATAAAACTAAACAATTATCGTCTACTATAACAATGAGACCTCTCTATAACAACTATTGTCTACAATAACATTTCACTGTAACAACCAACGCCTTTTCAGAATCATTTTTTGATCTTAAGTTAGGAGTATATTACATTTTCAGTATTATGGCTTTTTTCGCAACCAATTTTTAATCTTGTGTTATATTATATGTTTTTCAATATATAAAATAATATTTTATCATAACAATTAAAAATATTAGAGGAAACAACGTCATTATATTTAATTTAGATGTATTCCATAAAAGACTAACTCCATATGGCCTATGGGTGTTTAAAATTAGAAGATACATATTGCGGTCAAAATCACATAATCACCATGACTATGAGGTTTCTTTAGGATTCAATTTGTTTAAGGAAAAATGTATGAACTAGCAAACTATTAATTCAAATTATATGCTATAACCATAGTTTATTTTAATTGTAATTCGCAGCAAACATCCCATTTTTTGCCATCTGATTCGGTATACAATTAGCCATTTTCGGTATACAATTAGTCATTTTATACATTTCGATATAAAGTGTATAAAATGCGTTTTTGTTTGCATAAAGCGAGAGAAAAGTGTATATACAAATACAAATTCATATATTTTCGTCCTATACACTTATAATTATACAAATACAGATCTTATTATACAAACTACAATGTATAAATGAATTTATACAAAATATAACAATTTGTATAAAATTGAATGCTTGTAGCGAATTATACAAATCAAAAGCTCCATAGCAAACATATAATATGTTATGGAGCGCAATTATGCAAACTATAGCTATAATATACAAATATGATTTTTATGTTTGCTATATGTGAAAGTTTCACAAAAAGGGCCTGGAATTATATAGTATTGGGCTACAAGAGAATTCAAAGCCAAAGCCCAGGTCTGGACTCAAATGGCCCATAGTACGTTCGACCCAACCAATTTCACCTCTTCATTTCTCTCCAACGGCCTGCTCTCAAAAATCACACAATCAAACCCCCAAACCCCAATACTCAATGAAGCAATTAGATGCCTACGCACGCTAGGCTCATTGCTTAGCTTAATCATACTCCTTTTGTCCTATATATATATATATATATATATATTATTTTTTGTCGAATTATACACAAATTTCATAATATTAAGAGCTAAAACGTCCTGATACATCGCCTACCAATTTCGAATACATCCCTCAATGTTTTGATAAATCGCGTTTCGATTTAGTAGACATCACTCAACATCCTGATACATCACGTACTAGTTTCGAATACATCCCTCAACGTTCCGATACATCACGTCTCAATTTCGTACACATCACTCAACGTCCAGATAAATCGCGTAAAATAATGTATCTCAGAATAGGAGACACATTAGAATTTTTTGTATTTTTTTCAATGATAGTGGATTTTAAAGAATATGGTAAAATAAATTGTATATTTAGATAATTTTTTCTTTTAATTTGTCCCAAAAAAATCACCTTTCTATGTTTAAATTTATTAAGTTCCCTCTTACTTTTAATTAAATAACCAAATGTGTAAAATTTATGATAGACTACAAATTTTAAAGAACTGTCTTTCTTGTAAAATTCTACTTCCAATAACATAGTGAGTAGTATAATGTGAAAGCGCTGCTTGATAAAATAAAGTATAGACTAAAGCAAGCGTGGAATCATTGTTTACCAACTTTGGATTATTTCAAGCCCTATACATATTTGACTATTATTACCAGTCTTCATCAAGCATTGAAAAAACATAGCACGAGTGACGAGGCTTGTGTAAATGTAAAAATAAAAGTTGGTACATTAATTATTTGTTACTGGGCGGTGCCAGTAACGCCCAAGTCTTGCTTGGTCTCATCCTTGCCAGCACCAAAAACAGGGCCTCCTAAGCCAGCCTGTCCTCAATTTGAATACCACATTCATCTTCACTTGAATGGAGATCCATTCTAGGCTTCTTCTCTCCCTCTTTCTCATCAACTAACTGATTCATATGTAGTTGGTGTTAAACATCCCTTTGGCTGTTCCCCTGACATTCTTTTTTTTACTCTGCTTCATTTTAATTTATGTGATATAATTTGATTTGTTATAGAATTTAAATTAATAAAAAAAGTTGTAATCTTCACAGATGTGAACAAGGAGTAATGTATATATGTTCCTAGCTCTCAAGTGCCTATCTAACTTTGAGTAAACATGGACGCTTCAATTGTCATCATGGAATGACTGAAAAGGCTGCCACGTATCGTACATGAAACTCCCATGTGCCTAATGTAGACAAACTCCATTTGTACTGTCGGTTAGGGGCAGAGTTAGAACGTTAGGTTCATCCCAACTTCTCTTTATCAAAATTTCTGACTCTACTATTGGTATAACCATTTCATAAAATGGGACATGACCGAGTTCTGTAGGCTGTGAAAAAATAGAAGATGAGTAATTACTTTACTTAGAGCCTGATTGACTTTTAAAAAAAATACAATTTTTAAGTTAAAAATAAAAATTTTAAGTCAAAAAATAAAATAAAAAGTAGGGGATACCTACTCTTGGTTTTTGACTTATTTTAAACTTATTTTTGACCTTGTCAAACACTTCCTAACTTGTTTTTAATCATTTTTACTTATTTTAAGTTAATTTTTTATATTTTTCAAACACTTTCAAAAAAGACCTACTTTTAAGCCAATCCAAAGACCCTCTTAGTTTTTTTTTACCCTTTCTAGGAGCTCCCACCCCTTTTGCTCTCTTGATGACTCGAACTCGCAACCTTAGGATTGGAAGTGAGGGGTGCTTACCATCCGAGCAACTCTCTCTCGTCAAAGACCCTCATAGTTATACTCTGTTGTTACAATGATTTTATGTTTTTTCGCTAGATTTAAGATAATTTGGACTAATTAAAAGAATTGAATGGTAGTTTTATTGTCCAAATAATTAAAATTATGTGAAATTATTATCTATATACATTTAAAAATCGCAATCAAATAATACTATTGCTTGTGGAAAGCTAGTTTGAGCAAGAGAAAGTACAGTATTCTACACGGTATCTCAATGAAAGATTTATTGAACTTATTACTCAGAAAGCTACAACAACGTATAAAGATAGCTCTACACATTATAACACCTTAAAAATTCAGAGAAGAAAACAATGATGCATGTTTGACGCAAAAGTTAAAAATGCCTATTTCTCCGAGTTTTACTATGCTGCCAGTGCCACTGGTCAACAATAAGAAGGATGATAGTCAAAACTTTGGTCATTGACTGACTCTATGTATGCTGGTCATCAATTGATTTACGCAAAGCTATCGATAACTGACAAATGAAAATGCAAGTCATGTTGAGGCCAATTGAGATGAAAGGCTGGGGATGAAGATAAATACTATTTTTTCTCCCTTCTCATATTAGTTATTCAATTTATTAAATTATAAATATATTAATTAAACTTTTCCTATATTACTCTCACAATCAATTTTTTTTTTTAAAGTGTTCATGTTTATTTATAAAGAGTGAATTAGTAAAAAAAGAAATTGATCTACAGAGGAGATAGCTTTTAGTTTTTCATATCTATCAACATTGTGAAGACAGCAAATCGAAATCTAATAAATGCAAAGCTAAGGATATTAGAGTAGTGGCCAGTAATGTTTGGGGTTAGGAATGCCATTATATTGTCAAGTTTTTGATTGCGGCTTTACCTTTCAACTGGGCCCAAAATCCATGTGAATTAGTCCCTGACTTCTAACCCACTAAAACTTGTGGTTAAGGTTGGATCTCAATCCAGTTCCAATTGGCAGCAACCCATTGGGTGAAATTCTTACACAAAAACTCATCTGACTCAGCTTTACTAATTGTGTTAATGTCTGACTGAGCAGCAGCCACGAGGTCTCTCAACAGAATACATTTTTGGGTTTATCCTAAATAATATATGAGTATTTGAAAGGACAAGAAAAATGAATGAGTTGACGCTGACGTTTTTTTCCTGTGCATTAGGAATTGGTAACAGAACACACGTACGTAGCATTAGTAGTCGGTATCCTGGGAATGTGCTCTCAAAATAATTTAAATTAAACTTCTCTCGTAAAAAAAAATAAAATCTGGACTACAAAATCAATTCTCTTTAATAAATAAAATTAAATAAACAAGTGTGCATTACTGACTATTTTCGAATGACAACTTCCATGTAACAGTAAACTGAACTCTTTCACACATTACTGACTATTCAGTTATATTAATTAGTAGTCTTAAAAGTGGCTACCACTATTAAGATCTCCTTCCAAATATGATCGTAACACTTAGTCATGGGTGGTGTTTGAGGAGACAAGGTGCTGCTAAATGCTAATGGTGGAAGAAGTGAGTGGAGAAGATTTGCACAAATAATTAACGGAGGATAAAATTAATCCATTTCACATAGTAATAAGGCAAAATTGAACCTTATCCCTTCCGAAGATCGGATGGCTTTTAAAAGTAAAAAGGGAAATCAAGAATCCACCTTTCAGTTTCAAACTTTTCGAAATGGATGTCTCATTCCTTAAATGATACTTTCTTCGTCCACTTTTATTTGTCATGTTACAGTTTTCAAAAGTCAATTTGACTAATTTTCAAAGTCAAATTAGATTACATTAATTTAATATTTTAAACAAAAAAAAATCAAATATTCAAAAACTATACGAATAGTACTATAAATTGCATTTTTTTGCATATCAATATCACGAAAAAATACATCGTAAAATGTTAACCAAAGCTCTTATTGTTTGACTCTAAAAAAGGAAACCGTGGACCACTCTAAATTTTGAACTGTAAATTTATATACAGTCTCGTAATTAACGTTCCCAATCAAACTATACAAAACGTTCTGACAAAGTCTCCCAATTAAAATAAACAAGGTGAATTTCTCAAAATATTACTGCTTCCATGAATTAATGGCTTAGTTGACTTGGATTGTTTTTATCAATGGAGCATTACTCTTTCTTTTAAGATCAAAATCTTACACGAGGGCATTGAAAATAGAACAAGGTGTATTGGCTTATTAAGCTTGTATTCTTAATTGTCAGATAAAAAACATATTTGGAAGATGTAGTTAATCCTTAAACCATCACGTCTCAAATACAAAAATCACTTACAAGCTGAATTGTGACATTACGCTAGTACTATCTGAACACAATCTTGCATACACCACTATGCATCAGAGTGCACCAATGTTATGTGTGAATAGATTTATACACATACAGTGAGACCTGATAAACAATGGAAAGTGTGTCAATAAAGTCGATATATTGAATAAAATAGGATCATATTATTATTGACATAAATTATAATAAAAATGCTTAAATAGTGTTATATGGGTCTGATTATCTCTCTAGTCTCCCCCTAAAAGGCAATCTCTTGGACAAAGCTCGCCCACCTCAATTGATTCCAAAAGCCAAAGGCCCCTGGACCCACTTGTTCAACCTCCCTGTTGCTTGACTCCACCAGAATCATCAGCTACCACAAGATAATGAAACAACTTTTCCTACCCATTAACTTGTCTCCACGTGTCGCCTGTGGATTCTCTCCCCACTTGATAGTTGCCTAGTTGTCATTTTCCCTCCTTTGCCCCTCCACATTTCACAGTGCCCCATAAGTCTCCAGCATTCTTGCTCAACTTCACTACTCCAACTACAAGTTTTACAACACAAAATAGAGAGCAAGAAAGAAAAGAAAAGAGAAACCAAAATTAGTCAGTCCAATGTTGAAAAAAGAGAAGAGTGGGGGGTTTGATGGAAGTAGCAACAATTGGGCAAGGGTGTGTGACAGTTGCCATTCCGCAACATGTACTGTTTACTGTCGGGCGGATTCCGCCTATTTGTGTGCAGGCTGTGATTCCCGCATACATGCAGCAAGTCTCATGGCTTCTCGCCACGAGCGTGTATGGGTTTGCGAAGCCTGCGAGCGTGCCCCTGCAGCCTTTCTTTGCAAAGCGGATGCTGCCTCACTTTGTGCCTCTTGCGATGCTGACATCCATTCTGCAAACCCCTTGGCACGTCGTCACCACCGTGTCCCAATTATGCCCATTCCAGGTAGCCACCATTTCTTTTTTCACACACAACATATATACTCCTACATGTCAAAAATTTCAATAAATATGACTTCTAAACCATAATTTCAAAAATTTAAAAATTGAATCCATCAAACTTAAATTCTAAATTAGTCTCTGATTCAAATATCCAGGAACCCTCTATGGTCCTCCAGCTGTTCACACCGTTAGCGGTGGTTCTATGATGATCGGTCGGACCACAGGGGAAGGCACGGAGGATGACGGATTCTTGAGTTTGACTCAAGATGCAGATGATACAACCATAGATGAAGAAGATGAAAATGAAGCAGCTTCATGGTTATTGTTGAATCCTCCTGTTAAGAATAACAATAAGAACAACATTAACAATAACAACAACAATCAAAATAACTATGGGATGTTGTTTGGTGGGGAAGTAGTGGATGATTACTTGGATCTTGCAGAGTATGGAGGGGATAGTCAATTTAACGATCAGTACAGTGTTAATCAGCAGCAACAACATTACTCTGTTCCTCAGAAGAGCTATGTTGAAGATAGTGTTGTGCCAGTTCAGAACGGACAGCGAAAATCTCTGATTCTTTACCACCAACCGCACCAACAACAACAACAACAACAACAACAAAGTCACCACCTGAATTTTCAGCTTGGAATGGAGTATGACAATTCTAACACTGGATATGGTTACCCTGCTTCTTTGAGTCACAGTGTAAGTTTTCTTCACTTTATCGATATACCTCACTTTGTGAGTTGTCTTACGAAGCTACTACTCTGTGCAACCTCAGTTTTTTTAACACTTCTTTTTAGCTTCCGAATTACTTTTTCCAGCACTTCGTCCTTTTTCAACAGAGGATTTGTCATTTTAGGTGCCCATTTGCTATTATGGTTACCTTTACATACCTAAACTGACCCTTGAACTTTTGTCGTATTAAACTTTACCTAAGGTTATGCTCTTTCCCAAATAAACAAAGATGTTTAGATTCTTCTTCACCTTCCTTGACATTGAAATAACGTGTAATTTAGCAACTCTTAACAATTATCCTTTATATTCAAGTTATAAATAGTAATTCACTATAATGTTTAAACTGCTCCAATTCATGTATGCTACTGTTTAACCGTGTTCTCAAGATTCTTTGATAAAACTTATCCTCAAGGGTGGAAATTCTAAGAATCTTTACCTTTTCAGCTTCTCCATTGGGTTTCTTTTGACACTTGATTTAACACAAGGTTACCATGTTTATGTTAATAATCAGCGACATGCTACACAGATGTTGCTGTTGCTTTATGTGCAGATCCTTAGGATAAATCTTGTAGTCTAGCTAGTCTGTTTTCTTGAATGGACCAAGGAATTTTTATGGATCTAACTTATATATACTAATATTATAAAAATAATTACACTTAAATGTATTTTAACATGTTTTTTCACATAGCTAATTTCACTTTCTATGGACAGTTAACTATAATTATCTTTTTAAGTGATACATGAATAGGGAAGTTGACCACTCATGTTTTTGTTGTCTTTATGTATCATCAGGTTTCCATTTCGTCGATGGATGTCAGTGTTGTTCCAGAATCTGCACTAAGTGAAACTTCAAACTCTCATCCACGACCTCCAAAAGGGACCATCGATCTGTTCTCAGGCCCTCCAATTCAGATACCTCCCCAGCTTACTCCAATGGACAGAGAAGCCAGAGTCCTACGGTACAGAGAGAAGAAGAAGAATCGTAAATTTGCGAAAACCATAAGGTATGCTTCAAGAAAAGCCTATGCAGAAACAAGGCCAAGAATCAAAGGTCGATTTGCAAAGAGAACGGACATAGAGGCTGAAGTAGACCAGATGTTCTCCACACAATTAATGACAGACAGCAGTTATGGAATTGTCCCTTCATTCTGAATGCAACAAAGAGAAGATCAACTACAAGCCCCTAAACCTAGAATTAATATTGTATCTCTTACGTCATTATCGATCTAAGGCTATTGGATAATGAGAAATGTACTGCAGCAGTTTTCCACAGAGGATTTGTTAAATTCTCTGCTTTGTTGTATATGTAAAAAGAGTTCTTCCTTGTAGACCACGCTGTAGTCAATATGTACAATTTTTCTCAGAAAGAAGTAAAGAAACAGCTCCTCCAGTGTGAAGGGATTGACCCAACAAGACAAAAAGTACTAGTTCCGCAAGAAGCAAAGAGTTGACTGCAGTAACAAGGAGTGTGGTGGGATGGATGAGACATCAACAACCTTAACCAGAAGTCTCGGGTTAATGGAAAAACTTTTACTAAGAAATGCTTACCTCCTTAGTGGACCTACCTGACACATAGATAGATACTGGATGCCTAAAGGGAAAAAGAAAAAAGAGAAGAAGAATTGACTGCATATAACTTTTCCACATTAAAAGAACTCAGTGCAGCCACAAGTAATGGGAAAAGCAAAATTACCGACGACCTCCCGATGCTCAATGGCTGTATATGACATTGTGTGCTGGTGCAATATAATTGAAGCTGAGTTCTGCTGTCTGCTTTCTGCTTTCCCCTGTGGTCATCTTATTGTTGGAACATACTCTTTTTGGATGACATATAATGTTCATCAATACCTGCTTTTGGTCCAGGGCCTCTTCCTAGATTCTCCTTCAATACAATGAATATCCCATCACTGAAGATAAAGAATAAAAGGTCCACTTCTCCAAGGATAGGAAAGCACAATATTTTTGCCGAAAATGGTACTGCATAAGCGTAAGCAAAATACTGCTATGATCATCAAACTTTTAGTTGTAATGACAGAATCAAGGTACACGATATCCCTAAAACAGCTAACATACAGCTTCTAATTTGTAATCAGCAAGGAAATATGTAATTTGCTCAAAGAAAAAGAAGCACTTTAGTGGGTGGTGAAAGGAAAACTAAAGGCGATAGAAGCAAGGGGGACTGGGGAACGACATCTGTTAAGCTAATGAAAAATCTCTAAGACCAATCATCTGTATTTACCCTTGCATCAAGTCAAACAACTACTAAAGTGATCCTCCTATCTTGGAATCTAAAGAGTTATCACTTCTATGTATCATCTATTTCATTAACTGTTTATATATAATCAACTAAAAGCATTTGGCAGTAGGAAAATTACTTGATTCAACAAACTGGTGTTGTCAAAAGCAAAAGGTAAGAAGAGCAACCAGGGTATGGTAGGGTTTTAAGTGCAAAGTGCAATTAAAAAGCACACGTTAATGAAGGAGACGAAGATGATGAAGTATGTAAAAATAAACACAAACAAGCATTTATATGGACTAAGGAATTGAGAATAAAATTGCAAACATAATAAAAACATGTCAATAAAGTTCAAAGTCATTTTTTTATTCCGTTGCAAAGATGCAAATTTAAGTTTCTAATTCAATTTTATTGACTAATTTGCTTTGATAAAGTATTTTATTGACCTATTTTGAATCACTAACATTTTTCCTTAATGTTTTCTTAACAAGTGATGTATCACTTCGCTTTGTAATTAGTTTTTAGCTTGCCCACTTCAAAATCATTATAAATTACTTAAACTTATTAAGAAGCAATTAGTTGGCTGTCTTTCTAAGGCACAGACCTCACACTGCCTAAGCAACGCAGAACACCAGGTCTGCGATGCATCTAGCTTCAAGGTTTATGCATTTTTTTTTTTGAAACTGGTAACATTGTATTCCTCAGCATTAAGGGCTATGCTGGCCACCTCCAAAAGTGTTAGTTACATAGAAAAACCAACAAAAAAACAGGACTACTTACAAAGCTCCTATGAAATCCACTAGTTGAATTTCTTCATCTATGTTCATTTCTTTACACCAAAAACCTAAAGTGGTAATTACTTTCCACTTAATCTTCTCTATAGTGCATTCTTTCCCTACAAAAATTCTTTGATTTCTCTCCTTCCAAATGATCCACCAGATACAAGCAGGTACTGTTCTCCACCACCTCCGCTGGCTCTTACTACCTCCCCTTCTGACCCAACTACTTTCCTCATGTGCACTTCTAACAAATTGCTCATAATCCAACTTCAAAAGGAAAGAGGTGTGCTTAGAATAGAATCTTCTCCATCTACATCAAGCATACATGACTTATTAGGCTCAGTTATTTCTGAACTACTCTACTTACTACCAAAACAGTTTACCACTAAAAAGGAGGTATTCAATGGCCTCAAAAGTATCAATAATCAAAAGACAATGTCCTTTTATCAGTCTTAAGCTGAAGGAAAGCATATTGCACTTTAGCCTTTTTTTGATGTGAAGCAGTCACTGAAAAAGTAACAAGGCAAGATCCAGCTTATCTAGGAAAAAGGTGAAAGTGTAAGGAGGTAAGAACTTTGTGGCTAAGAAATTTCATCCAAGAATGGCTTGGACGTTCACTTTTAGGTCTTTTTTGATCATTGGGTACTTTTAGTATCCAATTCTGCACTGCTATTCGTTGAACAGAAGAACCTTTATCCACCTCACAACTCACTAGCAAAGAAAAAGAATACTCATTAATGTGTCACGACCAATATTATTTTGCTCAGTTATTTCTGCACTACTCTATTTACTACCAAAACAGTTTACCACTAAGAACTACTATCAATAAAGATAGTTGCTGCTCTCTTCATACTTGTTTGCAGGTTAATAAGTTGCTCATCTATCTTTAGCAATGCATGTGATCCAATTCATTGAATTTCAAGTCACAGTAAACCGTGAAGCATACTACTAGGAGGTATTCATGGCCTCAAGCCCTCAACAGAAATTAGTAATCAAATTATGCAACTGATTGAACAAGACGAATAAGGAAAGCATATTAAACCTTTTTTGATGTGAAGTAGTCATTGAAAAAGTAACAAGGCAAGTTTCAGCTTATCGAGGAATAAGATGAAAGTGTAAGGAGGTAAGAACTTTGTGGCTAAGAAATTTCATCCTAAAATGGCTTGGACATTCACTTTTTGGTCCTTTTTGATAATTGGGTACTTTTAGTATCCAATTCTGCACTGCTATTCATTGAAGAGAAGAACCTTTAACCACCTCACAACTCACTAGCAAAGAGAAAGAATACTCATCAATGTGTCACGGCCAATATTATTCCCACCCAGAATAAACGGACAAACAACTCAGATTGTTTGAGTTATTCCTGGGTCCTTCATCGTGCAAATTTGCTGCTCGAGATTATATCGTACACACACACACAAGGTGGTGTCCAGAATGCTCAACTCAATGGCGAACCCAGGATTTTCATTAAGAGGGTTAAAAAATATGACGAAATAAATACACAAGTCAAGAGAATTCAACATCCACTATATATACTTAAAAATAATTTTAACCGTGTACATACAAAATAATTTTCCAGCGAAGGGGATTCGAACCCTCTTGCCCTTTCCTGGCTCGACTCCCTTGCTACCTCCCACCAGCACGGTTTTCAAATTATTCCGCTCACCAAGATTTAGGCAAATCGGAAAAATCTGTGTAATGTCGTCTCTGCTGGAATTTGAAGGTTTTTATCCCAACCAAGGGAGAGAACAAAACCATATTACCTAAAGATAATTTTATTGGTCGTTTTACATATTATGTGAAGGTGTGAACCAAGGAAACGCACACATAAGGCTTCCTCATTTTAGATTGTATCAGTTGAGGGTCAAAGTTTGCACCTGGAGGACAATCCTAACAAATATTCTATAGATATGGTTTAAAAGAGAATGTAGCACTTTACTTTATTCTTTTGTGGATCAAGAATCTTAAGAAAAAGTGAAAAGAGCATATTCCATCTCACAAGAACATTGAAGTTATCCTGGACCTGTTGTGTTCCACAGAAGTAACCAGAGAAAGGCTAAACTTTCAAGTTTGAGATCCCTCCTATTCCATGGGTACTTTATGTATCTATTTCTGCTCTGCCATTTGCTGAGTCACAGCACTTTTTCTACAGCTCATAAATGCCAAGCAATCCACTTGTGATTCCTATGCTTATAAAATTACTAGTTTTTGGAGGTAGAGTCCTGAGAAAAAGTGAAAAGAGTAGGTTCCACTTAAGTCACCTGAGCACAGCTAAGCCTTTTAAGCTTTGAGGTCCCTAAGATTACAAGGGAACTTTAGCTATCTATTTCTGCTCTGCCATTTGCTGAGCCACAGGTTTTTTTTTCCCACAACTCATAAATGCTAAGCAATCCACCATGGAGCAATTCTTGTGATAGCTATGCTTAAAAAATTATTAAACAAAAACAAAACAATTTCCAGTGATTTTCTAATTAATGCGAAAATATCGAACTTCATTTCTGGTTGATTACACAACAATGTCCAGATACAACAATCTTATTATTGTGAGTGAACAACTAATTTCGAGCAAGTTTGCTAGTCGAGATTGTGCCTTACAGAAACACATAGTGAGGCCAGGCTACGCAGCTTGATTAAGTCACCAGGTACCTACTACCTCCAACCGGCTCTACAAGTATCGAATAATTATGTCCACCAAGATTTAGGCAAATGCGAAAAATTCTAGTAGCGTCACCTCTGTTGGGATTTGTACCTTGGTACCCAAGGCTATATTCCAAGTCCTCAACTGCTAGGGGACACAGGCAAATCATATTGACTAAAGATAATTTTACTAGCCGTTATTTTTCATAATGTGCGAACGAAAGAAGCACACACACAGACGTAGGCAAGATTTCAACAAAAATGTTTCATCTTAGATTGTATCAGTTGACTGTCAAAGAATGCATACAGAGGCTAATCCAGGCTAATATTTTAAAGCATATAATTTAAAAGACAATGTAGAGCTTCTTTCTTTTAACTTTTGTGGATGAAGAGTCCTACCATAAAGGTGAAAAGAGTAGATTCTATTCAGCGAGAACATTGAAGTTGTTCCACAGAAGTCATTAGAGCCTGGCAAAGCCTTTCAAGTTTGAGGTCCCTCTTGATCCATGACACTTTAGTACCTATTTCTTCTCTTCCATTCGCTGAAAACCTGAAACTCAGCACTTTTTACAAAGCTCATATCTCAGTTTTTTGTGGGTGTGAGGCCTTTTCAGATCCTTAGGACTTTATGTATCTATTTCCGCAATGCCATTTGCCAAACATCATTACTTTTTTTATCTGGTTGACAGCCACAACAAAGATTCTTTCGTGCCATATCATCAATTTTATCCAATAATAGCATTAAGAGGTAAAATTGTATAAGCATTTCAAATTTGTGTATTTAGTGGGGAAAAAACTGAAAAATGCATTTGTCCTCTTTTTTATATACCAAGATGCATTTGTATGTAGTGTAATCCCTTTGTATATACCAAACAAAGATTCTTTCATGCCATGCCAAGATGCTCTACCTTAGAGGCAATTGTCCCTTTATAGATATCAAAAAACAATGAGAACAAACCTAGTTTAATCCCACAAGTGGGGTCTGGAGGGGGACAGATGTATGCAGAAATACCTTTGTGGGATAGAGAGATTGTTTCTGACAGACCTCGGCTAAAAAAGTGAAGTTATTCGGAAAAGGATTGCAGGAAGAAAAAAAAATGACAGCAAAATATCAAGCTACATGCAAAATAGAACAACAGATAGCAAAAACATTGACAAAAAAAATCTGTGATAACTAAATTAATACTAATAAATAGGGACAAAAGGATATGAGGTTAGCCCCCTGCCACTCCCAACTAATGACCGACCACATTCAGCTACCTACTAACCTTCTACCCTAATCCTCGATCGCCATACCCTCTTATCTAGGGACATGTCCTCAATAAGCTGAAGTGGTGTCATGTCTTGTCTTGTCTAATCAACTCCCCCCATTTCGTTTTTGGTCACCACTACCTCTCCTAACTCCTGCTACAACCAACCTCCTAATTAGCGTATCCGCACACCTCCTCGTCACATGCCCGAACCATCTCAATCTCACTTCCCTCATCTTGTCCGTCATGAATGTCATTCCCACCTTACCCCATATAGATTTGTTCCTGATCATGTTTCTCCCTTTATATATACCATTTCTAAAATTATGTGTACCTATATGAAGCTTGTATTCTTTATCAGAAAAAGACATATTTGGAAAAAGAAATAAATCCTTAAACCATCACATCTCAAATTCAAACAGACTTATAAGCTGAACCATAACAAACCGTAACAATAGATGTTAGTATCATATGTTCAAAACAATAAAGCAGAATATACGAAATAATCAGGAAAGAAAAATTTAACGAAAAATACAGAACTGTGAATTAATTATCCGAGCCCACAGAATTCGCTATGTGTCCTTAATAAGCCCTAGCCCCATATAAGAGATCTAAAAAGGTCATTTTCTTCTTTTCAATTTGTACGTGGTCATAAGAGACCATTTCCTCTCTATCATTAGATAAAAGATACATGTCAATATTCAAACACCAAATCAGTTGCCCAACATACATTTTTTCAATTTTGAAACAAGAACTTTCATCGTGTCTGTTGCAGCACCAATTAATTTCTTTTGATGTGGTGCTGAGTTTCTTTTCCTAATGTTAGTAGAGCATCAAAGTCTCAAGTCTTTCAAATGAGGTTTTCTATGACAAAGTTCCTCTATATTTTCTCAACTGCTATTTTCTTCTCCTTCCTACACCACTATTTTGAAATCATAGAAAGGGAAAACGTCAATATTATAGATGCTTATCAAAGTACTGAACTCTGAAGGGATCTTCCAAACAGTATAAATTCAACATGTGAAGTAAGCCTACGTATGCCAAACTCAGCAATTCTTACGATGAAACAAAAATAATCTTGCTCTCCAAGAACAAGACTTCCTAATTCTTCCACTCCACTACTATATATGACCTTTAAAGTATTCTTCCCGTTTAACCTGCTTAGGCATATGTTTTGATCATTTGGATTCTATTATGAGATTCAACGAGAATCACATCACGAGAGTATTCTAAAAACTGAAATTACAAAATCAATGTTTTCAATACCATACCATACAGGTCCGTACCATGCCCACCCCTAACAGTGAAAACCTAATAAACTATGGGAAGTGTGTCGGTATAGTCCACCCCTTAAAGGCAATCTCTTGAACAAAGCTCTCCCACCTCAATTGATTCCAAAAGCCCAAGGCCCCTGGACCCACTTGTTTCAACCTCCTTGTGGACTGACCCCACCTTCCGGCCCCACCAGAATCACCAGCCACCACAAGATAATGAAAAAACTTTTCCTACCCATTAACTTCCCTCCACATGTTGCCCTTGGATTCTCTCCCCACTTGAGAGTTGCCTACTGTTATTTTCCCTCCTTTCCCCCTTCATATTCCACAGTGCCCCATAAGTCTGCAGCATACCTGCTAAACTTCAGTATTCAAAGTACAACAGAAAATAGAGAGCAAGAAGAAAAAATAGGCCAAAAATAGTTCAATGTTGAAAAAGGAGAACAATGGGAGTTTTGATGGCAGCAGCAATTACTGGGCGAGGGTGTGTGACAGTTGCCGTTCAGTTACCTGTACCATTTACTGCCAGGCGGATTCTGCCTATTTGTGTGCAGGCTGTGACGCCCGCGTACATGCAGCAAGTCTGGTGGCTTCTCGTCACAAGCGTGTGTGGGTTTGTGAGGCCTGCGAGTGTGCCCCTGCAGCCTTTCTTTGCAAGGCGGATGCTGCCTCACTTTGTGCCTCCTGCGATGCTGACATCCATTCTGCCAACCCCTTGGCACATCGTCACCACCGTATCCCAATTATTCCCATTCCAGGTAGCCACCATTTTTCTTCACACAGACCATATATACTCCTACATGAGAAAAATAACAAAAAATTCAATATATATGGCTTCTAAACCATAATATCAAAAGTGTAATGTTTTAAATAATAAAAAACATAAAAATTGAACTCATCAAACTTAAATTCTAAATTTGGCTCTGATTCCAATCTCCAGGAACCCTTTATGGTCCTCCAGCTGTTGACACTGTTGGCAGTGATTCTATGATGATTGGTGGGTCCACGGGGGAAGGAACGGAGGATGATGGGTTCTTGAGTTTGACACAAGATGCAGATGATACGACTATAGATGAAGAGTATGAAGATGAAGCAGCTTCATGGTTGTTGCTGAATCATCCTGCTAAGGACAACAATAAGAACAACGTTCACAATAACAACAATCAAACTAGCAACTATGGTATGTTGTTTGGTGGGGAAGTAGTCGATGACTACTTGGATCTTGCAGAATATGGAGGGGATAGTCAGTTCAATGATCAGTACAATGTTAACCAACAGCAACAACATTACTCTGTTCCTCAGAAGAGCTATGGTGGAGATAGTGTGGTGCCCGTTCAGGACGGTCAGGGAAAATCTCTATTTTTTTACCACCAACAACAACAAAGTCACCACCTGAATTTTCAGCTGGGGATGGATTATGACAATTCTAACACTCGACTCGGTTACCCTGCTTCTATGAGTCACAGTGTATGTTTTCTTCACTTTATCCATATATCTCAATTCAAGCAATATGCACTTTCAATTCATGAGTTGTCTTAAAGAATCTTCACCTTTTTTGCTTTTCCTTCAGCTTTCTTTTGAAACTTGATTTAACACAACGTTACAACGTTCATGTTGTTAATCATTGACATCCTACACGGATGTTGCTGTAGTTTTATGTCCTGATCATCAAGATAAATCCTGCAGTCTTGCTAGTCTGTTTTCTTGAATGAACCAAGGAAATTTTTATGGATCTAAACTTTTATGCCTTATTTTTCAGATAACTGATTTCAATTTTCATGGACAATCAACTTTAGTTATCTTTTAAGTGATAGTTAACCGGAGCGATAACCCCTTTTGTTTTCTTTATCAGGTTTCTGTTTCGTCGATGGATGTCAGTGTAGTCCCAGAATCTGCACTAAGTGAAACTTCAAACTCCCACCCACGACCTCAAAAAGGGACCATTGACCTTTTCTCAGGCCCTCCAGTTCAGATACCTCCCCAGCTTACTCCAATGGACAGAGAAGCCAGAGTCCTACGGTACAGAGAGAAGAAGAAGAATCGTAAATTTGCGAAAACCATAAGGTATGCTTCAAGAAAAGCCTATGCAGAAACAAGGCCAAGAATCAAAGGTCGATTTGCAAAGAGAACGGACGTAGAGGCTGAAGTAGACCAGATGTTCTCCACACAATTAATGGCAGATAACAGTTATAGATTTGTCCCTTCATTCTGAATGCAACATAGAGAAGATTAACTAGAAGTCTCTAAACCTAGTATTACTAGTGTAACTCTTACATGATTATCAATATAACTAGCTCTTGAATAATTAAAAATGTTACTAAAGTAGTTCTCCGAAGAGAACTTGTTAAATTCTCTGCATTGTTGTATATGCAAAAGGAGTTCTTCCTTGTAGATCATGTTGCAGTCAGTACGTACAATTTTTCTGAGGAGAAAGCAAACAAAGAGCCCCTCCAGTGTAAATGGATTGACCTAACAAGACAAAAAGTAGTAGTTCTGCAAGAGCAAAGGATTGACTGCAGAATCAAGGAGGGGGTGGGGTGGATGAGAAATCTGCACCCTAAAACCTTTTGGTACAAAATTTTACCTCCTTAGTGGACCTACCCGGCACAAATTTAGATACCGGATGCCTAAAGGGAAAAGAAAAAAGAAAAAAGAAAAGAAGAATTGACCGCAGTTACCTTTTCCAAATAAAAAGAACTCAGTGCAACCACAAGTAATAGGAAAAGCACTATTACCAACAACCTCTGGATGCTCAGTGGCGGTATATGACATTGTGAGCTGGTGCAATATAATTGAAGCTCAATTCTGCTTTCTGCTTTCTGCTTTCCACTGTGGTCATCCTTTTGTTGGAACATACTCTTTTGGTCCAGGGCCTCTCCCTCATCTAGTGTTTGTCCCAGATTCTCTTTCAGCACAATAAATGACCCATCACTGAAGATAAAGAATAAAAGGTCCACTTCTCAAAGGATAGGAAAGCACTGATGCAATACTTTTTCCTAAAAATGGTAGTTCATAAGCACCATGTAAGAAAAATACTGCAATGATCAGCAAAAGTTTAATATTAAAATACAGTTTTTATTCTTTAATCAGCAAGGACATAGGTACTTTCCCTTCACCTTTACTGAAACTTAAAAGAGGAAAGTGCATCAAGGCAATTGACTACTAAAGTGATCATCCTATCTTGGGATCTAAAGGTTCTTTTTTTAACCCATTTCATTAATCGTTTATATATAATTAACCAAAAAAAACATGGCAGTATGAACATTACTGGATGCTGGACTGTGGACTCTAGTTCCTCCAACAGTGTCAAAAGCAAAAGGGAAGAAGAGCACCCCCAGGGTATGGTCAGGTTTTAAGTGCAAAGAACGATTAAAAAACACATGTCAGTGAAGGAAGACGAATATGAAGATGAAGAAATAAAAATAACCACAAACAAGCCATTATATGGACAAATGAACTGACAAAAAAATTGCAAGTGAAACATAAATAAAGAATAAAACATGTCAATCCAAGTTCAAAATCCGTTGCAAAGATGCAAATTTAAGTTTCTAATTCAATTTTATTGACTAATTTTGTTCACTAAGTTTCTAACTACCTGTTTTAATCATTAACATTTTTTCCATAACGTTTTCTTAACAAGTGATAAATGACTTTGCTTTATAATTATTTGTTCTTTGACTCTGTCAATGTGAGCTTGTTGGAATTATCGTCCTAAGCCCAGATAAAGAGAGGAGGGTTGCCGAAGCCCGAAGGTCAATCGGAAACAATTTCTATACCACATAAAGTTAGGGGTAAGATTGCATACATCTTACCCACCCCAGACCCCACTTGTGGGATTACATTGGATTTTTGTTGTTTTATAATTATTGTATATTATCGCCCTCTTCAAAACAAAACTTACAGGCATTATAAATTACTACTTACACTTATTAAGAAGCAATCAGTTGGCTGTCTTTCTAGGCACAGACTTACACTTAAGCACTGCCTAAACAACGCAATGTACTCTTTAACAAAATGCTACATAATCCAACAAGTTCTGTCGCAGCTACATAAATTGATAATCTTCTATCTTTTAGCAATCCATGTGATCCAGCTCATTGGATTTCCAGTCACAGTAAACCATGAGGCATAAAATGAGTAGGTATTCCATGGCTCCAACAGTATCAGTAATCAAACCACAATGTCCTTTTTATCACTTTTAAGCTGATACGGGGGACTCAAAGTATGCAACTGCCTGAACAAGACGCAGAAGGAAAGCATATTGCACTTTTACCTTTTCTGATGTGAAGTAATTGTCCTGCATATCAAGGAATAAAATGGAAATGTAGGTAAGAATTTTGTGGCTAAGAAATTTCATCCAAGATGGCATGGATGTCCACTTTTAGGTCCTTTTTGATCATTGAGTACTTTTAATATCCTATTCTGCACTGCTATTCGTTGGACAGAAGAACTTTTATCCACCTCACAACTCACTAGCAAAGGAAAAGAATACGCATCAATGTGTCACGGCCAATATTATTCGTGCCAGAATAAAGGACAAACAAGTCAAATTGTTTGAGATATTCCTGATCCAGACAACAGGATATTCAAGGTGCTCTACTATCTTATCCCGTTTAAATCATGTCCAATTACTTTTCAGGACTTCAACAAAGATGTCTCATTTTAAAAAGTATCAGTGGACTGTTAAAGGACCTGGAGCCTAATCTAAATCAGCATTTAAAAGCATATAGTTTATAAACAAATGTAGCACTTCCTACTTTTGTGGAGGTAGAGTCCTGAGAAAAAGTGAAAAGTGTAGGTTCCACGTAAGTCACCTGAGCACAGCTAAGCCATTCAAGTTTTAGGTCCCTCAGATTCCAAGGGAACTTTAGCTATCTATTTCTGCTCTGCCATTTGCTGAGCCTTAGCACTTTTTCCACAGTTCATAAATGTCAAGAAATCCACCATGGAGCAATTCTTGTGATACCTATATGCTTATAAAATTACTAGTTTTTGGGCAGGCATTTATCGCGCATCAGTGTGAAGTAATCTTCTTAAAACAACATACTATTAATATATAAAAGATGTGTTCCATTATAAAATTAAAATTTTAAATGTTTCAAGTTCATGAATATAATGAACGTTAATTATCTTTTGCAATTTAATTAAACCCACTTAAGTGATTCTTCTACCAGTTCGCTCCAAACTTGCTTTAGATCTTCATAACATCATAATAAGATTGAAGGGTTGCAACTCGTTGTCACTAAAATTAAAAGCGACTTCCACTACTTTTTTCTTCCACTACTCTTCTTTGAAGAAATTCCTTGATTTACCTCGCTATTTCTTAATGTAGTCTACTTTGCAGAAGTTCCTGGTTTTAGTAAAATGTACTCAGTTACAGAATCAAGCTTAAAGTTGATATTAAAAAAAATTCATAAAGAAGTCCATTGAATAATAACTCCGATTAAAACCTTTCTAATCCTTGGGTTACAAAGCAAAGGAAAATGAAGCATTAAGAAGAAGAACGTATCTTTAAGGTTCAAGGTCTATCACTACTTCTGTTAAATGAAATTCCAGACTTGGTATAAATTAATTTCATTTCATAGTAAATTGAGAAGCAAAATTACAATTTTGCTTTTTAAAAGATAGTTAAGTTATTTCAATTCCCTAAAATGACTTTTCCCCTGCAAATATATTTGCATTAGAACTTTTAACTAACTTAAGGGAAAATTTAATGAAAACTGACAAAAATATTTTATAATTGTGTTCCTATATTTTATAGGGACATCCAATTTTTGAGTTGGAGAAAATATTGAACCTAAACCTTTAAACTCTTAAGATGCAAATACAGGAAAAGTGAATTAGAGGTAAGAGACTTGAGTAAAGCAGTTAAGACAAAAGGAGACCAATTTCTATACTAAATTGATCTTATAAAACTCTTTTCCCGGAAAATTCCTATTTCTTGTCATTGCTAGACTTTATTTAGGGCAAAAGATTTATTGATGGTTCATTCCATTCCGAAGTTAGTAATGTTCATGAAGTTGGCGAACTTTCCTCTAAATAGCTTGTTTGGATGGTTGTTACCTAATGTATTGTAGTGTATTATGTTGTTAGTTTAAATATACTGTTGTTTTAGTGGTTTCTTAAATTTTAGAGTTAATGGTTAAAAAAACACCTGAACCATCACTTTTTTCGCGAGTTTCACACCCAAATTATGAGTTGTTCCCTTTTCCTACCTGAAATATCACTATAAATGTATTTGTTAAAGAATGACAAAAGTCCCACATCGGTGGTTAATGAGATGGGTGGACTCCTTATAAGGCTTGGGCAATCCTCCTCCCTTTGAGCTAGCTTTTGGGGTGTGAGTTAGGCCTAAGACCTATTTAACATGGTATCAGTTAATGAGATGGTTGGACTCCTTATAAGGCTTGGGCAATCCTCCTCCCTTTGAGCTAGCTTTTGGGGTGTGAGTTAGGCCTAAGACCTAATTTAACAGTATTAAAATACACCTCGGCACTGATTAAACTAGCTATTAGTTGTTCCCGGTGTGCACTTTCTATTATCACCCTCTTTCATTGCCATTTTTGAAGCCAATAGAAAAAATCTTTCCCACCTGAACTATCACTATCTACTCAAGTAGATGTTTTATTTATGAAACAATGTTATATGCATTCGGAGGCTAATCCAGATCAATATTTTAAAACATACAGTAAAGACAATGTAGAGCTTCCTAACTTTTTTGGATGAAGAGTCATACCATAAAGGTGAAAAGAGTAGATTCTATCTCAACAAGAACATTGAAGTTGTGGACCTGTGGATTCTCTTCCCACTTTGTAGTTGCCTACTGTTATTTTTCCTTCTACTCCACTTTCACATTTCACAGCACCCCATAAGTTTACAGCATACCTGCTCAAGTTCAGTATTCAAAGTACAATAGAAAATAGAGAGCAAGAAGGGAAAAAAAAAGTCAGTTCAATGTTGAAAAAGGAGAACAGTGGGGGTTTTGATGGCAGTAGCAACAACTGGTCAAGGGTGTGTGACAGTTGCCGTTCCACCCCATGTACCGTTTACTGCAGGGCAGATTCCACCTTCCTGTGTGCCGGCTGTGACGCCCGCATGCACGCAGCAAATCTGTTGGCTTCTCGTCATGAGCGTGTGTGGGTTTGCGAGGCCTGCGGACGTGCTCCTGCAGCCTTTCTTTGCAAGGCAGATGCTGCCTCACTCTGTGCCTCCTGCGACGCTGACATCCACTCTGCCAACCCCTTGGCGCGCCGTCACCACCGTGTCCCAATTATGCCCATTTTAGGTAGCCACACAAAAATTATACTCCTACATGTAAAAAATAACAAATATTTCAATAAATATGATTTTTGAACCATAATTCCAAAATGTATAGCATTAAGTTGCAAGAACATTTAAAGATTGAACCCATCAAACTTAAATTCTAAATTCGTCTTGATTCCACTTTCCAGGAACCCTTTATGGTCCTCCAGCTGTCGAAACCGTTGGCGGGCCCACAGGGGAAAGCACGGAGGATTATGGGTTCTTGAGTTTTACTCAAAATGCAGATGATATGACTGTAGATGAAGAAGATGAAGATGAAGCAGCTTCATGGTTGTTGCTGAATCCTCCTGTTAAGAAGAACAATAAGAACTTTGACAATGACCACAATAATCAAAATAACAACTATGGGATGTTGTTTGGTAGGGAAGTAGTTGATGACTACTTGGATCTAGCGGAGTATGGAGGGGTTAGTCAATTTAATGATCAGTACAGTGCTAATCAGCAGCAACAACATTACTCTGTTCCTCAGAAGAGCTACCGTGGAGATAGTGTTGTGCCAGTTCAGGAAGGACAGGGAAAATCTCTGATTCTCTACCACCAACAGCAGCAACAACAAAGTCATCACCTAAACTTTCAGCTGGGAATGGAGTATGACAATTATAACACTAGATATGGTTACCCTGCTACTATGAGTCACAGTGTGAGTTTTCTAATCTGTATCCAATATCTCACTTCAGGCAACATGCACTTTGACGAAATTCATGGACCAAGAAAAATTTTATGGATCTAAATTTGTATTCCTTATTTTTCAGATCACTGATTTCACTTTTTATGGACGAATAACTGTAGGTACCTTTTAAGTGATAGTTAATTGGAGTGATGACCACTTTTGTTTTCTTTATCTTGATGTATTCTCAGGTTTCCATTTCGTCGATGGATGTCAGTGTTGTCCCAGAATCTGCACTAAGTGAAACTTCAAACTCCCACCCACGACCTCCAAAAGGGAATATTGACCTTTTCTCAGGCCCTCCAATTCAGATACCTCCCCAGCTTACTCCAATGGACAGAGAAGCCAGAGTCCTAAGGTACAGAGAGAAGAAGAAGAACCGTAAATTCGAGAAAACCATAAGGTATGCTTCAAGAAAAGTCTATGCAGAAACAAGGCCAAGAATCAAAGGCCGATTCGCGAAAAGAACAGACGTCACTGAAGCAGACCAGATGCTTTCCACACAATTAATGGCAGATAGAATTTATGGAAATGTTCCTTCATAGCAATGAGTAGATCAACTATAAGTCCCTAAACCTAGTATTAATATTGTATCTTCAATCATTATCGATCAACTAGCTATTGAATAATGAGAATGTACTAAAATAGTTTTCCACAGAGGATTTATTAAATTCTCTGCATTGCTGTATATGTATAAAAAGTGTTCTTCCTTGTAGACCGCATTGCAGTCAATACGTACAATTTTCCTGAGGAGAAAGAAAAGAAAAAGGCCCTCCAGTGTAAAGGAATTGACTGCAATATCAAGGAGTGTGGTGGAATGAATGAGAAATTTGCATCCTAAACCAAAGGTCTTGGGTTAATGCAGGACCTTTTGGTATGAAGTGTTTACCTTCTTAGTGGACCTACCCGGCACAAACATAGATACAAGATGCCTAAAGGGAAAAGAAAAAACAAAAGAAGAATTGATTGCAGTTAACTTTTCCAAATTAAAAAAGAACTAAGTCCAGCCACAAGTAATGGGAAAAGCACTATTACCAACAACCTCTGGTTGCCCAGTTGTATATGACAATGTGTGCTGGTGCAATATAATTGAAGCTCACTTCTGCTTTCCACGGTGGTCATCTTTTTGTTGGAACATATCTTTTTGAATTTGATACATAATGTTCATCAATCGCTGCTATTGGTCCAGAGCCTTCCCCAGATTCTTTTTTCTTTTTTTGATGACAAGGGAAACCCGCAGCCGCTACCTTTTGGGTGCGCACAGGGTAAAAACCTCGCTCCTATGCAATAGCTCGCAAACCACATAGGAGAGGTAACCCGCACTAGGCAAGCCTGGTGCGACGAGCTCGACCCAGAAGGCAAACTCCTTGCTTTTGCTAGCAAGGGGTTTCGAACTTGAGACCTCCAACATGGAAGTCCCAAGCTCAAACCACTGGGCCACCCTGAAGGGTTTCCCCAGATTCTCCTTCAGTACAATGAATGTCCCATCACAGATAAAGAATAAAAGGACCACTTCTCCAAGGATAGGAAAGCACGGATGCAATATTTTTGCCTAAAAATGGTAGTCCATATGCACCGTGTAAGCAGGATATCACAATGATCATCAAAAAATTTAGTTTAATGACAAAATCAAGGTACATGATATCCCCAAAACAGCTAAAAATACAGCTTCTAATTTGAAATCGGCAAGGAAATAGGTAATTTCCTCAAGATATATAAGAAGCACTCTAGTCAGTTGTGAAAGGAAAATTTAAGGCAATAGAAGTAAGGGGAACAACATGGGATAGATGGATAAAACTATTGAATTAAGCTAGTGAATTTATCTAAGACCAATCATCTGGATTTTCCCTTCACTTCTACTGAAACTTAAAAAGTGGAAAGTGCATCAAGACGATCAACTACTAAAGTGATCCTCCTATCTTGAAATCTTAAGTGTTCTCTGTTTCATTTATTTCATTAATTGTTTATATATAATCAACTTAAAATACATGGCAGTATGAACCTTACTGGATTCCACTGGGTTCTAGTTCCTGCAACAGAATGGTGTTGTCAAAAGCAAAAGGGAAGAGCACCCCCAGGGTATGGTTGGAATTTAAGTGCAAAAAAGGGTTAAAAAGCACACGCTAGTGAAGGGAGATGGAGATGAAGAAACACAAATAAAAATAAACAGAACCAAGAAGTTATATGGACAAAGGAAATGAGAAAAAAATTGCAAGTGAAACATATATGAAGAATAAAATCATTTTAAAGTTTATTCAGTTGCACAAATGCAAACTTAAGTTTCTAATTCTCTACTGAATTTCTAACTCACTGTTTTTAATTTTTTAATAAGTGATATATGAATTGCTTTTTAATTATTGTTTAGTGTCACCCACTTCAAAATAGAATTTACAGGCCTTATAAATTACTTAAATTTTTTAAGAAGCAATTAGTTAGCTGTGTTTTTGTAGGCACACGCCTTACACTTGAGCACTGCCTGAGCAACAACAAGCAGCTAGCCTGCGATGCATCTAGATTCGAGGTTTAAGCATGCCTTATGAGCACTTCTAACATATTGCTACGTAATCCAACATCACCCTGGTATTAATAAGTTCTATCTAGTTCAATTACTGAATACTTTTGTTTAGCAGAAATCAAAAGGGCAAAAGGTATTTATAAATACAGCTGCTTTACAAACAAGCCCCAAAAAGATGTAGCTTACATAAATGACTTGGGTTGCTTTAATAGATTCTCAGCCATTATTTGGCTCATTTATTTCTGCACTAATCTATTTACTACCAAAACAGCTTAACACTAAGAAATATCAATAAAGATACTTGCTCATCTCCTCATACTTGTTTGCAGGCTAATAAATTGTTAATCTATCTTTAGCAATCCCTGTGATCCAGTTCATTCAATTTCCAGTTACAGTAAACTGTGAAGCATAAGATGAGGAGGTATTCCATGGCCTCAACAGTATCAGAAATCAAAACAGAGTGTACTTTTATCAGTCTTGAGCTAATACCAGGTTTACAACATATGCAACTGATTGAACAAGACGCAAAAGGAAAGCATATTGTACTTTTACCTTTTTTTGATGTGAAGTAGTCATTGATAAAGTAACACGGCAAGTTCCAGCTTATCGAAGAATACGATGAAAATGTAAGGAGGTAAGAACTTTGTGGCTAAGAAATTTCATCCAAGAATGGCTTGGACATTCACTTTTAGGTCCTTTTTGATCATTGGGTACTTTTAGTATCCAATTCTGCACTGCTATTAGTTGAACAAAGAACCTTTATCCACCACACAACTCACTAGCAAAGAAAAAGAATACTCATCAATGTGTCACTGCCAATATTATTCCTGCCAGAGTAACGGACAAACAACTCATTGTTTGAGATATTCCTGATCCAGATATAGTTGATATAATTTAATTAACAACAGGATATTCAAGGTGCTCTACTATCTTATACTCCCTTTTAAATCATGTTCAATTACTTTTCAGTGCCTCAACAAAGATGTCTCATTTTAAAAGGCGTCAGTTGACTGTCAAAGGACCTGAGGCTAATCTAAACCAGCATTTAAAAGCATATAGTACTATAGTAGTAGTTTATACAAAAATGTAGCACTTTTTGCTTTTGTGGAGGTAGAGTCCTGAGAAAAAAGTGAAAAGAGAAGGTTTCACTTAAGTCACCTGAGCACAGCTAAGCTTTCAAGTTTGAGGTCCCTCAGATTCCAAGGGAATTTTAGCAATCTATTTCTGGTCTACCATTTGTCTGAACGTCAGCACTTTTTCTGCAACTCATAAAAGCCAAGCAATCAACCGTGGAGCAATTTTAGTGATTCCAACTCAATAAAATTATTAAAGCGATAAAACAACCTTTAGTGATTTCCTAATTCAATGTGAAAACACAAACTACATTGCTGGTTCATTCGACAACAAAATCCAGATATAGTAATCTTATTTCTTGTATATGAACAACTAACTTTGTACTAGTTTGCTGCTCGAGATTATATCGTATACACACACAAGGTGTTGTCCAAAATGCTCGACTCCCTCAACTACCTCTCAAAAGCACAGGTGTCAAATTATTCTGCCCACCAACATTTAGGCAAATGAGAAGAATTTGTGTCATATCCATATTAACTAATGATAATTTTACTTGTTTTACGTATTATGCCTCATTAAGATTGTATCATTGTTTCGGAGGATAATCCTAACCAATATTCTAAAGTTATGGTTTAAAAGAAAATGTAGCATTGTAGATTCTATCTCAGCAAGAACATTGAAGTTGTGGTCCTGAATTTTGGAAAGAAGTTACCAGAGCCTGGCTACGCCTTTCAACTTTGAGGTCCCTCTTGATCCATGGGCACTTTAGTACCTATTTCTGCCCTGCCATTCGCTGAAACTCAGCACTTTTAACACAGCCCACAAACACCAAGCATTCCATAATGGAGCAATTCTTGTTATTCCGACGTTCATAAAATCATTAAAGCAATAAAACATCTTTCAGATCCTTAGGACTTTATGTATCTATTTCTGCAATGCCATTTGCCAAACATCATTACCTTTTTTTTATCTGATTGACAGCCATAACAAAGATTCTTTCGTGTCATATCATCAATGTAGAATTAAGAGGGTAGCATACGCGGAATCAAGGCGGCTCAACCCTAAAACCCAAAAAAAAATACAAATCCTCCAAAGAACCAAAAACCCCAAATTCAGTTCAAAAAAGGAAATTCAAATACGAAAACATGTATAAAATGCACAAAACAGAAATAAATAATCGAGCAAGAGGCGAGATTAAACGAAGAACCAAAAGCTGGATAGAAGACGCAGACAAAAGATGAAGGAGCAACCTATCTGTATTTATTACTCCCTCCGTCCCTTTTTAGTTGTCTACTTTAGAAATGGCACACAGATTAAGGCAACAATGATTAGCACAGTGAAGTTACAATTTTACCCTTATGACAACTTTTCACTTTAAAATTACAACCACTTATTTGAATTCAAGTGAAATAAATTGGAGGAAAACAACATACACTTTTACAATTTTCAAGAAATGCAAATAAGGATATAATAGGAAAAAATTTGTTGTCCTTTCTTGATTTGTCAAAATGCTAGGGACAACTAAAAAAGGAAATATGGACAAGTAAATAGGGACGGAGGGAGTATAATGAGAAGCACCGTAATAAGCACGCTAAGTAAAATGTTAGAAGCACCGTTATAAGTACGCTAAGAAAAATGTTACTAGTAAGTAGTAAATATCGTATTGTGAGAAGCACCGTAATAAGTAGAATATAAAAAAATTATGTATTTAGTGTTACTATTAATTTTTTTAAAAAAAAATTATAGTTTGTTGGTAATTATTATGCATATATATTTTTGAAAATGTTATTATTGATGTAATTATAATGTAAAATAGTAGATAATTATTGATGTAATTAAAATTAAAAATAGATGATAATTTACTATGTTCCATATTATTTGATCATTTTCCTTTTTACATGTATATTAAAAAATCATAAATAATTAGATAAAGTTACTACTTTATTTGTCCAATAATATTTGTCCATTATTGATTTTGCACAATTTTTAAGAAACTATAAATAGAATGATAATTTTACTATATCACTTTTTGAATATGCTTCCTCCATTCACTTTTATCCCTAAAATAGATTTTTATTTTTATTTGTCACTTTTGACATACTCCCTCCGTCCCTATTTAGTTGTCCATATTTTCTTTTTTAGTTGTCTCTATTTAGTTGTCCATTTTGACAAATCATGAAAGGACAATAATTTTTTTCCTATTATACCCTTATTTAAATAAAGTTGTCATAAATAAAGTAAATAAACTTATGAACTTCTCAACATTGATTATTTATCTTGAGTTAATTTATTTTGGAATTGTAAATTGTAATAAGGGTAAAATTGTAACTTCATTATGCTAATCATTGTTGCCTTAATTTGTGTGTCATTTCTAAAGTGGACAACTAAATAGGGACGGAGGGAGTATCAAGAAAAGATCAAAAAAAAAGTCATGTTTTACCCTCAGCATTAAATATTTATTTTTTAAATCATTTTTCAAGACATCATTTAATAGGGGATAATTTGGTAAAATACTTAAAGCTTTCTTGATTTAGTAAGGTGACAACTAATTGGGACACTTATTTTTAGTAAGATGATCAACTACTCTAATATGGGGCAGAGAGAGTAATTATTATGCACATATTTTTGAAATTTTACTATTGATATAATTATATTAAAATTCATAAATAATTAAATTTATCGTTAATTTTTATTTCTTAATTTGTTTAATTTACTTTAAATTAATTAATGCCGGCAAAATGAGCCTATATTTTGGTAACCCGTCCATATTTTAATGGGTTGAGTGAGTGATTTTTTACACAGATAAAATATGGGTTGATACCCATATTCAACCCATAAAAATATGGGTAAACTATGGGTAAAATATGAACTAGCCAAGTGGGTTAAGCTTCCAACTTTTGTTCACTCAAAATTCATGATATCACTAAAATTGTTGTAACTTCTCTTCCTTTTTATGTCATCTATAAAAACCAATTATTCTTCTCTATAATTGAAAAGATGAAGTCTTTGACCTCCAAAATATATATTTTTTAAATGTACATTTTCTTTGTTAATTATAATTATATTTTTTTATTTGTTTAATTTTGTATTGGATAATAAATAATAGCATAAAATAAGAAAATCATGTATTAGTATTGACATTGCTTAAAGTGCATTAAGCATGTTTTAGTTCTAAAATGTAAATATTCATTTACTTTGAAATTTAAAATATTTTCCCCTTATTATTACATAAATTTATTTTATATTGAAAAGCTATAGGAGTTTTTTTTTTTTTTACTTTTATGATACAATATGACTAAATAAAGTATTTTAAACAATTTTCATCTAAAAAAAAAACTCAAATATTTTCTCCATGTTGAATTCCTAAGTAGAGAACTATTTACTCATGAAAATATGGGTAAACTAGTATTTTCCCCAACTCATTTATTACCCAATCAATTTTTACCCATATCAAATATGGGCGGGTTGAATTATTACCCATTTTATGTTAACTCATTTTCAACCCGCCCAAATTTGACCCCAACCCGCTCATTTGCCACCACTAGAATCAACCATGTTTCAATATTAGTTTTGTAAGATTGTCTTCAATTATTTGAATTGTTCAAGCTCAAACTAACTAGATTATCAACTAATTAAATTTTTTAAAAATACTATCTTAACTTTGAATGTCTTCTAAAGTAACACTCATATAACATTGATTTTAATGCAACACAAAATATTTTTACAAGTAAAAGAAATGATTCTCTAATTGGCATATTCATTCTAGTGAAGTCTTAATTTTATTTTAAAACACTTTTAGAATAACTTTGATATATTGTGTAACAATTGACTTTATTGAAAAGGTTTTCAAAATTATGATCAATAAGAGAAATTTAAATATTTGTGTTATTATGTAACGTACAACAATTTATATATGCGTATACTTGTCTTACAAAACACTACAAGAAATACTATACTTTCAATCTAAAAAAAAATAAATTATCAAATTATAATTAATTTTAAAAAAGCGAAAATAATATATATATATATATATATATATATATATATATATATATATATATATTTTNTATTATTATTTTTTATTTTTTATTTTATTTTTTAAATGTAAGATTTTTTTCTAAATTTTGGCTTTAGATCGCCCTTTTTATTGAGCAACCCTGGCAATAGATTAAGAGTAGAATTAAGAAGTAAAATTGTCAAAGCAATTCAAATCAAAGAATGTAGCTTGTTGTTTAGGATTCTTAGTTATTATATTGGAAAGAAAATAAGAGTTGGTTTGTCCTCAATAATAATCAGCACAAGGACAAACAACCATACTTATTCAAGAAATCTTATAAAATTTGATGACTTTTAAATAAAAAGAAAGTAATTCTTTTGAAAGTTTTGTTGACAAGGAAATTAAGATAAGGAACGTAAAGTTCGTATCGTAGGCTCCAGTAAACAGACAACATATGTTACGTGGATGATAATCTGAATCAAGATCTTTTATTTGTGAGTCAGAGTCAATATAACACAATGTCGCATATTTTATGTTTGGATTCAGGCCCTTGGATGTGAATTGCTTTGAGATAAAATCGGGCTCAAGTTCACATGATGAATTGGGCTACAAATGGGCTTTAGAAGCTCATATATATTGGACAATTAATCTCCCAATATAAATGTTTGTAAGGACATGTGCACAAATAACTTCTTCTTTTTTGTGGTCTTTAATTTTTATCTCTCAGTTTTGTGATCTCTAATTTAGTAAAAGTTGTATCAACTTTTTATGATATAAAATTCTAAAACTGAATTTTGTTCCAAGGTACAAGTTATGCCCTAAAAACACAAGTTCAATTTAAAAACATCATGTCTAAGAAGTTCATACACTGAAATATGCTTTGGACATAATTAAGGTCAACCCGTGCCTTATAGAGCATAACATATGCCTAGCATTTTATTGTTTTTTTCTAATATTAAAGGTAAAAGTTTGTTTTGTGAATTAGATAGCTCTAAATACGTTTCAAAGCAAACATTCTCTAAAAAAAAAAAAAAAAAACTAGCGAAATTAAGTAATAATTAAGAATACTTTTGATAACAAATTTAATTAAATGAATGGTACAAGTAAAAATTAAAGACCACTATATACAACAAGGATTACTTAATCAACCTAGGGTTATCGTGAAATTTAGGATTAATTTGCTTGTTAATTAAGAGACCTTTTAAACACATTAATTTGATCATAAGAAAGCCATCTTATTCCTCTAGAACCTTGATTTATCTAATCACTTTTCTGTTAAAGCTACACTTCTTTTTTCCCTTCTTAATAAATTATTTATTAGCCTATCATGAGTATGACTTAAAATTCATAAACTGAATTAGATTCTTAATCCGAAAGAACACGTTTAGCGGGCCCTATAGGCCCATTTCAGAAGAAACTCTCCCTCAATCGAATATTCACACATTATTGTTCATGTTAGTTTTTTCACATGATCAAATTACGCATATACCCTTCCGTAACCCATTCCCAATAGATTCAACTGAACATATTATTTTAAAATCAGTTTAATTCTAATTTCAGCAATTTTAAATCTTCGTTCATCTATAATGGAGACAACATGACAAATAATTAGCTTCAGGTAACGGTAGAGACATTAAAAGAAAACGTCACAAGAGTATTAGATTAAACTAGAAAAAAGAAAATCAGGAAAGAGACCGATCAAAGAGCTTATTTAGGAAAAGATAAAAGCTTTATATACTTTAATTTCTTATCTCATATTAGATGATAGTGGCACTAGATGAATGATTGTCACCTACAAGTCTCCTAATTTTAGTGTCTAATAAAGGATTGGATGACACGAGAAAATTCTTAGGTATACTAATTAGTACAATTGAGGTCATTCCATATTTAAGTTTAATCTCAAAGTGTATTGTTAATCGATTTACATATTTCAATAATCATATATGTAATTAAGAAAAGGTCACGAAGGCAAGTTAAAGTCCAAAAATAAAATACCACTGTATTTGACGCATGGAGGGAAAAAACCGAGTCTGAGTATAAGAAGATCTAATTTGTTGTAGACCTAAATATTATTAAGCAAAAAATTAAGTACTCCCTCAAATTATTTGTCTTTCATTCTGAAATAATTATCTCAAATTATTTGTCATTTTAAAAATTTAAGACAAAATTCATTATTCTTTTCTCAAATTAATTATTCTTGAAAACTATAAACACCTTAATTATAAGAGATGACACATAGATAAAGTGAATATCAAATGAAAAGATATTATATATTAAGACACAAATAAGGGTAAAATAGTCACAATCTCAGCTAATTAATATTTTCTAAGAGACATGTGTGAGAGAAACACGACAAATATTATGATAGAGGGAGTAAAACTTCCTCCCTCTAGTCCAAATTAAGTGAATTGGTGAGATATAACAAACCTTTTAAGAAAAATATTATTTAAGGACATAAATCAAATAATACTTCCTACTATTACCCATTTAATTATTCCTAAAATTCTCTTAAAATTAAACTAGTTTTTTAAAAAAATCATTAAGTGAAAGGGTATATATGAAAAAAAATTCGAACAATTTTTTGGAATTTTAAATAATTTATTTATTTAAAACTAAAAAAAAATAATCTCACTAATTCACTTAATATGGACCAGAGTAATTAAAAAAAACATAAATTTGGTAAGTAGGGATAAATATGGAAATACAAAAAGTTAGACAAGACTTGGAAAGTGATGCACCGTCGAATTTTTGAGTGCATAGATCATCAAGGAATACAGTATACCCAAAGAAAGAATCCTAAACCTTTTTTGAGTAGAAAATGGTTCCATTATATTATATGGTAACTATTTTCCCTTCCAATCTTATCAATGCACTATTAAAACCCATTATTTCCCCTATTATAAATACAACAAAAAACAAATATAACATATCAAATATCAATCAATACCATAGGAGAGAAAAAAAAATAAGTCAATGTCAAGTAGTATGATGATGATGAAGCCATCACATAATGCAACTTCAACATTACTAGTAGACTCAGGTATTACCAGATGGAATTCACCAGTCCCTTATCTTTTTGGTGGGATAGCAATTATATTGGGATTAATCGCGTTAACGTTATTAGTCGTAACTTGTTCATACAAGAAATCTTCAACGGAAGAATCATCGTCCCGTTCAATCAACGTTAACGATTCGGATCGCGGTCAAGAGAAGAAGGCGATAGAGTTGATGAAGCCGGAGATGGAACCAAAGTTTGTTGTGATCATGCCCGGAGATTACAACCCTACGTGGTTAGCCAAGCCAACTTTGCCTATTCGCTACGTTCCTGACCAAGTCTAAGCCTGGATCAACAGTTCAAAACGAACAATATCACATATTATGTTAAATGTATTTTTGGATTGACTATTTTTTTTTTTTTGATAGCTTGATTTGTGAAAACGTGTACATAAGGGGTGGTATATTTTTTGTTTCAACTAATTAACAGCTAGTAGTATATTTTTTGTATCAACTTCTTGTCATCCAATTTTATTTTATTTTATAGCTAAAGAAAAGAATATGGATCAATTATTGTTTATTTGAGTGTCAAGCAAATTAATTTAGGGCTTAATTTCTGCATTAATTAAAGCAACCGAAGCACTAATGTCCATAGTTAATTTGAGTAAATATATAATAATTGAAGCAACGAGACCCTGCCACAATAAATTAAGCGAAAGAACAACAAAACAGAGAACAAAATTCTTCCAATATTATTTTAAAGTTACATTACACTTCTTTTGAGGAGATAAACAATCAACTTGTAGAATAGAAAACATATATAATTAGGCTTTAGATGGAAATTTGATTGTAACTTCGGGTGGAAGTTTTATTGATTAAATTCTGGCGCTGCTTCTTTTCTTAAAAAAAATCCCTGTGAAACTGGTCAATAATTCTTTCAGATGTTTGCTTAGTTACATAATTTATCCTTAAAATACTAGATATGACATTTATGCTCCCTTTGTTTCAATTTACGTGACATAGTTTGAATTTTGAGAGTTAAAAAATTTAGATTTGACCGTAAATTTAGGTATGAAATCTTCAAGTTTTTTAAAATAAATTTTATATATTTGAAAACTATATAAAAAGTGTTATAAGTCACAACAATTAACAATTCAAAATATTAAAAAGAATATGAAAAATATACTATGGTTTGAATCTCAAAATTCAAAAAGTGTCACATAAATTGAAGAAATATTTCTTTATTCTTTTTTTGAGTTGCCTTATTGAAATTCTAGATTCAGCACACTAGAATACTATCCTCGAGTTAGATTTTTAGGTGGCTTATCTTTCTTTTCCCCTTTAATGTTGTTGAGGGAGAAGGGATATAATGTGAAAAGTTTTGATACACATTAACGTGACGCAAAGCCTACGGGCAAACAAGGAAAAAAGGACAAATATACCTTCAAATTATCGTAAATGGTATGTAGATATCCTCTGTCATATTTTTGGGACATTGATGCCCCCGCCGTTTAAAAATTAAAGCATATATATATGCCCTTTACTCTAACGGAAGATTAAATAGAGACACGTGGCACAATCTTATCCGTCCATCCGATATTTAATAAATGTCGGATCGGTGGATAAGATTATGACACATGTATGTCCGTTAGTATAAAGGGTATATATGCTCTAGTTTTTGGACGGCAGGGGCACCAATATCTCAAAAGTATGACGAAAGATATTTGCATACCATTTACGATAATTCGAAGGTACTTATCTTTTTTTCCGCAAAATAATGTGAGGGAGTGGAGTGTTGGAATTGAGATTTTAATTAAGAGAAAGTTTGGTGCATTGAAAGAAGGAATAGGTAGAAGGGGGGACCAATAGCTCATTTGTGTCATGGGAGACTCATGAGTCGTGATTAAAGGCTATTAGAGTCTTTCGAAAATAGATTCTCTATTTTCAGGGTTAAGATAAGGTTGTATATTTAATTCTTTTCAAATTTTATTTATGAATTTTATTGGGTATAATTTATTTTTATTTTTTTTTAGTTTTCCATTTGGTGTCCGAAATCCACATTGAAACTTTGACTAAATTCAGATCGCGCACTGCAGGATCCCTTTGGGGGTGGCGCTCCCAACAAGATTTTCTTCATACCCAGGGCCTGAACCCAAAACCTCTGATTAAGGGTGAAACACTCCCACCAGTGTACCACAACTCATGTTGGTATAATTTACTTTTGTTTGCCACAGTGAAATTTCTACACCTCTAAGAAATGTGAAGTGCGCGCCTACTATATTTAGGTTAATCAGTGTATAGTTTTTTATGGACTTGAAAAATAATTTGAATGAATAGTTAATATTAAGGGTAAAATAAAAAATAAAAAATAAAAATTGATATGCTAAAATGTATATGTATAAGTGAAAACATATTTTTAGTATATCAAACAAGTAAAAATTTAGAGAAAGAAGGGAGTATTTTTTTTTTTTTTTAATTAAAAGTTAGATCCCAGGGATCTTTTTATTAAAATGGAGAAAAGAGGTGGCTCAAAGCCCAATCCGAAAAAATAAAAAATAAAGGACACTAGGAATTAAAAAATGAAAAAAATAAAAAATAAGAAGACAAAGAAAACATTAGGAAAGTGCATCCACTTAGTACTCGTTCTTCTTCCCTGGCTTCCTTCAGTCGCCAGAAAACCTCCTTACTCGAGCTAATCTTGTAAAGCTACCAGGTGTGGGTTGCAATCATTTGGAGGTCTACAGATCTCACAGACTTCATGATTCAACACCAGTGAAGACTTCTTCAACTTGGAAGCTGCAACAATTAGCTGGATCTAGAGGTAAAGGTGANTTTTATCTTGGGAGGAATTAATCTGCAACCTCAGGTACTTGAGGGGATTAAATTTCTTAAGAACACACAGTGGGTTCTGTGGACTCGAATAGTTCTTTGTGTTTTTCTTTTTATCTTTTATTATTCTGGTTTGCTAATCTAAATGCAGGAGACAACAGATCGTAGCAAGAGGGTTAATTAGGTGAAATCGAGCTTTCCAGACAATTACTCCAACAATTAATTGCACCTTTTGTTATGCCCTGGCCATTTACTCGGACTAGCTAGATCATTTTATTTTTTTTTTGGAAGACATCAAATATTATATTTAGATCATATAATCCACTGATCTAGAATGATCGTCAAAAACTAAATTTTCGCTAAAAATACAAAGTAAAACTTTGATATATAGACATTTACATGACCGCAAATTCTAAGCTAATTATAGAAATTAATCAAGGGTGGCGAATGAATAAATTGAAAATGAATTGGATTGCAATCCGTACATGAATATGGCGGGTAAAATTGAATTGGAATTGATTTATTAATATGGAAAATTGAAACGAAAAAGGCATGGTGGAGGGAAGAGAAATTATAACCGCACATGGTAATTTTTAGCCCAAAAACATCTAGTTCTAGCATCTTAATTATTGGACCAAATGGCAACATCTTTTGATCCAATTGGTAATGATCACTTCACCACCAATTGGATTAAGTTGATTTTATTTTATCCTTAAGACAATATTAATGTCATCTTAACTCATGAGTCGATAAGCACTTGTGATGTGAAGTAAATTATTGAAAGAATCAACTTAATCAAGAAATGACCAATGGGCAGGGAGGCATATGGATTAGGTATTGGAAAGACTACTAATTAGAGGTATAAGTAGATATAATCAACGGATCATTTAGTTGAATTTAAGCGGATTAAAATAGATTAAGTCATAAAAATATAAGTTGTGTTACGTTAATTAGGTTGCCAAAACGATGATGATTCAATTTGAGTTCCACCGAAAACAACGTGCTTTGAAAATGAATAAGGGAGTAACTAATTAAGTAAAAAGTATTTTCCTGCATTCATTTTATTTGTCTATTATTAAAAAATAATAATAGATTTTTTACTTTTAATATTTATCATTTTTAATATATTACTAATAAAAGATAATTATTATTATTTTCAATTTTTATCCTTAGAATAAGTTACTTATTTTTTTAAAACCTAATACTAAACATCAACTAACAAGTGCATAATGATAAAATATTTATTACAATTTATTATTTTTTAATGAACATGCAAGATTCAAATAAACCAGTAAAATTGAACCAACGAAGAGAGTATAATGTGAAATTTACTGTTAATGAAGCGGGAGAGGGACACTAATGAGTCAATTAGAGGAAGTTACATTTACACCACAACCACTTTAATTTGACATTAATATACTCCTATCACTTAATTCCACCCACTAATTTTTTCTGTGGCTATGTTTATTTTAGTTGTATCTGAAATTGATGGTAATTGACTTATTGACCTTATTAGTCTTTTCTGTTTTCCCTGGATCTTCCAGAAGTAATCATAAATGGAAAATGTAGTTCAATTTCTCCTCGCAGAACAAAATTCTTGCTGTTGTCAAGCTTTTTTGATTAATTTTAGGTAGGGGTGGCAAAATCAAACCCGGTCCGTTCAACTTGACCCAATCTATTTAGGTTTGGGTTGGTTATTAACCCGTCCATTTGTTAGCTCAACCCATTAAAAATTGGGTTGATATGTAACTCAAATTGATTTATGAGAAATTTTGTCAAAATATTTTTTTAAAAAAACTTTTTATTTTATTTTATATGTTATATATAGTTATATTAAAGAAAAAAAACAATTTTGCTAGGTCCTAAAAACTTATAAAATAACAAATAAAGCTATTAAAACTTATCCGTTACCTAACTTGTTTTGACCCAACCCATTTTGGCCCAAACAAATTTGAATTGGATTGGGTCTTAACCATTTATTGTTTTGACCCATTTTAACCCGCCCAAATTTAACCCAACCCACCCAATTACCACCCCTAATTCTAGCCTATAAATTCTATAACCTCCATATGATGGAGGTTTAACTACACAAAAAAAAGTTCGATAAATTCAAAACTATTTATAAGTCAGTTTGATTAACTTAGCCAAATACTTATTCTTTTTTCTCATTATCACATAAATTCGGTTAATTTAAGCGCATATTTTTCCTTTTAAGACTTCAAATTTATGATGTATGATTACAATCTTTCACAAGTTTCTTCTCTTGTTGACAAAAGGAAAGAAAAGAATAAAATTATTGGCAGACAATTTTTTGTTTGGGGTTGGTGGAACATACGCGGTGACTCAGAAACGTAATGTTTTAATTATGCGGAGTACTATTTATCCATTACATATTATTTTGTATAATCATTATATTGTACAGCAAAATATCAAAAGGATCAGAAACCTTTTTAGAGCTAGGTAGCCAACTAATATTAATGGCATATTAGCCATTTCATATAGTGTAGTAGTGTACCACTTGCTTTAGTTTTTATTTTTTATTTTTACAGAGAGTTATGAGACTACAACTAGTCAGAAATTGCATGAGAAATTTCTTCGATCTGGGATACCGCGCAATGAAACAGATTCAACGACCTCCATGGGTCCAAAGGAACTCCATTTTCCTCTATTCGGTGGTTTAGCATTAAACTTGGCACTTGTCCTCTTCGATTATTAGTATGGTAGATAGTGTTCCGTTTTATTTTTGGAAGAATTAATTTAAGTCTTACACAATTGTGAGAAGATTATTTCTTTTTATATGGGCTCAAATCGAAATTTAAGCTATCTATTTATTAAGTGACACATCGCAAATCGAAAAGGAGATTAGAGGAAATGGAGGGGAAGGAGCAATTGAAAAAAGGAGCCACTTCCAAAAATGTCATGGAAGTATTCCCTTCCAATTCCATATTAGTTGTAACAATACTAAAAAAATTGAATATCTACCACAAAATACTTGTCAATTTTAAAAATTATATTAGAATTATATCAATTCATATGGAGATGATCATTAAATATATTGCTTAATCAAACTATAATGTTAATGGTAGAAAAGCCAGAGCCCAGAACAGAGTGCTTGCTACTGTGAAATTCATCTTCTTTTTATTTATATTTTTTATGCTCCACTGAAAGCAACGTGATTGAAATTGGACGAGGGAGCAAGTAAAAATTACTTTTTATTTATATTTTTTATGTCAATAATTGTTTTCTTAATATGTGTGTCAATTCAAAAGTGAACAAGTAATTAGGGACAGAGGGAGTATATAAGATTTTTAAAATTTGTGGTTTCATATCATTTAATCTTATAGTTGTAAATATAACGAAATATTCTTTTTAAAACGAACTAAAAAGAAAAAGCAAAACAAATAAATTAAAATAAAAAGCAATAAATGCGATTTTTTTTACTGTTAATTAAGGCGGAAAGGGTACAATGAGTCAATTAGAGAAAGTTACACCACAACAACTTAATTAACATTTTTAATTAAGTGGAAGACCTAAACTAATAATTCCACATTACCCACTTCCACTCATTATTTTTTTACTCAAATAACACATTTTTGGGGCTATGTTTATTTTAGTTATTTTTGAAGTTGATGGTAATTGACTTATTGGCCTGGGTATTCTCTGTTTTCCTTAGAGCTCCAATATTATGCAATCATAAGTGGAGAATGTAGTTCAATTTTTCCACTAGCTATATCTTTTTCATATTTTATGTTTCTTTTTTTTTTTTTTTTAAAAAGTATATTTTTTCTTATTTTCTTTTCCTGTGAGGCTCAAACATCCCATCAAATTTTGAAGAAAAAATTACGTTAAAAGTTTGGCTCATCTATGTCAAACTTTTTACGAATGGCATAGATGAGCCTTTTTTTCCTTTTAAAAAATAATTTAATTAATGACGTGACTGAATAATAATTGACCATGTGTAAAATAATTTTGCAAAATCGAAACTGTTTTCCATTAGCAAATAATGGCATGAATGACCCTTTTCTTAAACGAAAATAACATAAATGAGCCAAATTTTTAAATGAACATTTTCTCAAAATTCCATGACATATTTAAGCATTTTGCCTTTCTTTTACTTATCACTTTTCCATATTTCACATCAATTCTTATGCCAACATCTAACTAAATAGTGCAACTGTTCTTTAATGTAACAATAAAACTTTGACAATCTTGTTGAGTAGCGAAGTAGTATTATTTATTAGTCAAAGCATGTTGAAAAATAAAGCAAGCAACATTACGTATATAGATTAAAAATATATATACATATAATAATGAGCCGTTTGATATGTTTGATTTTTTTAAAAAATAATATATATATTTTTGTTGATAAATGACTTAGACTGAATTGTTTTTATTTTTTATAAGAAAGATAATAGTACTTAAATTAAAAGTAACAAGGAACATGATGAATGACTTACATGAAATGGAAAGAAAGTTGGAGCCTTAGCCCTTAGAGGTTTTATTTGGAATGACATTTTGAGAATTAAAAATATAATACGGATAAAAAAAATTAAAATCAAATTAAAAGTACTTATAAGCTGGCAAATCATAAATTGAGATGACCAACTTATTAGTTTTGATTAATTTAGCTTATAATAAGCACTTTAAGTCTAAAAATGTATATAAATCAATTTAACCAATTTATGAACTTAATTAAATACGCTCATAATATTCTTGTGCATTTTTGTTTCTTTTTTATTTATTTATTTATTACAGAAGTTCGTTTAATTTAAACGCATATTTTCCTTTTAAGACTTATGATTACTATCTTTGACAAGTTTCTTTTCTTGTTGACAAAAAGAGAAAAAGAAAAGTAGAATACAATTGCCAGACGATTTTCTGTTTGGAGTTGGTGGAACGTACGCGGTGGCTTGGAAACGTAATGTTTTGGCATCAATGAATTTATGATTCATCGTGTTCACACGAAATTCAAGAAAAAAATATTTTTTTGTTGTTTTAACTAAATTTAGTACAATATAGGAAAAATTACTGAAATACACGTCTTATTTCTAATATTCTCTTTTATTTCTAAAAATCTCTAAAATCCCTTATTTCTCTCCCAATTCTAAATTATTTTATAATGTATCCGATATTATGTATTCGGTTTATTTTATAATGTAACCGAGCTAGTTTTTAATGTATCCGAGCTACATATTATGTATCAGGTTTGTTTTACTTTTTCAGGAATTAATGTAATTACAAACTAAATTGGAATAGATTGTAATTTCATATTAAAACTATGTAATTTCTAAAATTTATACCAATAATATACTACTAGAATATTCTTTGTGAACTTCTTTTTGAAATAGATTTTTAAAAAAAAAGTTAAGACAAATAAATTTATTTTATTTGGAAAATGTTGGAAAGAAGTGTACGGAAACAATGGTATGGCATGAATCGTAGTTATGATGACTGATGCATAATGAGTTACAGTAATATTACAGCTAAATAATCCGTTTCAAATGTGACATTATGTACACATGAAAAAAATAGAACGCCTACTCTTTTCTCTTCTTTTTTTTTGTGCCAATTATTTTTTCTCCTGTGCTACAAATAGGAAAAAAAATAAACATTTGGTCATAAATCTTAAATGGAAAAAAAGTAAATTTCTAAACCATATCCGACTAATAAATCATTAAATTTTAGGACGAAAATTAATATATTCATTGTACGAAATAGCATAAGAAGAAACTTATTTAGAGCTAGTGGCATATTAGCCATTTCATAGAGTGTAGTGCTTGGGGCTCAAGTTGTGTTATCTCTATAAATTTTGTCTTCCATTTCTCATCTGAATTATTTCAATACTTTTTTTTTTTTGTTGTTGCAGAGTGAAAGTTATGAGAGAGACACCAACAAATTCAACCATTTGCCTGGATCCAAATAATACTAGTTCATTTTGGCAATGGAAATCACCTCTTCCTTACCTATTTGGTGGTTTAGCATTAACATTGGCACTCATTATTGTGGCTCTTTTACTCCTCGTATTTTCCTTCTATCAACCGTGGTCTGACGAAGAAGAAGACAAATCTGCAAGTAGGGGGAACAACAGTACATCAATGGCAGAGATGTCTCCGAGGATCATCGTTATAATGGCCGGTGAACGGAAACCCACACACATCGGAGTTCCGATTTCTTCATCTGATAAATGTCCTCATTGACTAATTAATACTAGTCGATCCATCGTCTCTGGCTGATCCTATATATCTAAAAGTTTTGTTATATATATAATATATTCTCCTAGAACCAATTGAATTTGGCGGGATTGCATTTGTAATTTTCTTCTGGAGTGTAGGATATATGTAAAAACAATCTCTGTCATAGTTTATATGAATCAAATCAAATTACGATTTCTGTGTTATAAATATGACTACTTAACTTTGATAAGAATTACTTCATGGGTTCATCTTTGATCAATTGGCAGAGGATTTTATGTTTAGGGTTGGTGGAACGTACGCGCGCGGTGGCTCGGAAACCTAATGTTTTGGTATCAAAATTGGAAAATTAAAGGACAGATACAATTTAAAACGTAATTACTTCTCATTTTAAATTGTTTGTTTGATTATAATTTGGCACAATTTTTTTTTTTGAAAAAATATTGTGATATTAAATTAAAATTTTGACTCCAAACTCAATTTATGGGATTTCATTGGTATGTTATTGACCTTAAACTAAATAAATAACATGAAATGTACTAATATGTCCATTAATCATATAGTACTAAACATTTCAAGTAGAAAAACAAAATAAATTAAAAAGCTAACCAACAAAAAAAAAAAGGAAAGAATTTATTAAAGAAAAAAACAAACAAGAAAAAGTAAGATAAACAAATTTAAAGGAGTATATAGGTTAATTCAAATAAACTTGTTAAATTACTAATATAGGAAACAAGTAAATAAAATATAAAAGAAAAGGTAGATTATTTGTTTTTTCTATTTATTTTAATTGATCGAACATGTGAAATGGCAAAAGGCATAAATTACCCCCTAAATTTGTACCCAAAAGTCATTTACACACTTTAACTAATGAGGCGACCGATTACACATCTTAAGTACATAAAAGTATATTTATTTCCCCCTTCCGTCACCCAACCCAGGGCGCGTTTCACTCCACATAGTTGAGCGCGTCAACACGCTAATAAAGTCATTTTTATTTATTTTTTTAATTAAAAAAACCCAACCCAACAGTTATATTCTCATTCTCTTCATATAACCCACCCACCCGACCCTAATGAACAAGAACCCTAAATTTTCACCCAAAAATCTGAATCAAGAACCCTAAATTTTCACCCAAAAATCTGAATCAAGAACCCGAAATTCAAACATAGTTCAAAACCCCTTCTTTTGAATCAAAGGTAACTCTTTTTCATTATTATTCATTCATCTCTTTTCCATTTTGATTCATTCCTCTCTTTTTCATTTTGATTTGTTTCTATCTATTTTGTATTTTGAACTTTTAGTTGTTTGATTCGCGGTAATTCTTATAAAGAAAATTTAGATGAAATTGAAGAAGCAGCAGTGGCAACAGAAAAATATACAGGGGAAAGAGGAGACATTGGAGAAGACTGCTAATAACTTCTGGATTTTACGTTACGGAGATAAACTCCAAGTCCTTCTGCTGCTGCTGTTGTTGTTGAAGTAGCATCATTTGTTGCTGTTGTTGAAGTTGTAGAAATTGCAATTGTTGTTGTTGTTGAAACTCCGCAAGAGATCACTTCCCCATCAAATTTGGTCTTCCTTGAACGATCTGCAATTGTTGGTGTTCTTAGAGAAAGGAAACGGGTGGGTGAAATAAATGGACTAGGGTAAAATAAAATGGATTTGGGTGAAAAGAATCGGATTTGGGTGAAAAGAAACGGGTTTGGGTCAAATGAATCGGATTGGGGTCTTTTATTACGTGGCTTCACTAGGAGGCGAGTGGCTCTCACTCTAGGCATAATGTCCTGGGTTGGGTGACGGAAGGGGGAAATAAATATACTTTTATGTACTTAAGGTGTGTAATAGGTCGCCTCATTAGTTAAAGTGTGTAAATGACTTTTGGGTACAAGTTTAGGGGGTAATTTATGCCTTTTGCCCATGTGAAATCAATGAAATAAAGGAATTGTGCAGTTGGAAATGTTGGGAAGAAGTGTACGGAAAAGATGGTATGGCATGAATCATAGTGATGATGACTAATGCATAATAAGTTACAGTAATATGCCAACTAAATAGTCCAATTCAAATGTGACATTGTGTGCTAATTGTTTTCCCTATTGTGCTACAATATTAAAAAAACTTTTGGACTTAAAGCTATAAATGGAAGAAAAAAAAAGAGTAAAATATTTAAACCATATCCACTAATGAACCATTATATTTTAGGACGAAAATTAATATAGTAATTGTACAAAATTAAAAAGAGAAACTTATTTAGCCATTTCATTAAGTGTAGTGCTTGGAGCGCAAGTTGTTACCTCTATAAGTTTCATCATCTGGGTAATTTTAATTTTTGTTGTAGAGAAAAAGTTATGAGAGAGACACCAACAAATTCGAGCATGAGCATTTACATTGATCCAAATGGTACTAATTCATTTTGGACATGGAAATCACCTCTTCCTTACCTGTTTGTTACTTTGGCATTAACATCGGCACTCATTATTGCGGCACTTATCCTCCTCTTCTGTACCTTCTATCGACCGTGGTTTGAAGAAGAAGAAGACAAATCTGCAAGTCGGGGGAACAACAGTACTACAATGGCGGAGATTTCTCCGACCATCATCATTATAATAGCCGGTGAACGGAAACCCACACACATCGGAGTTCCAATTTCTTCATCTGATAAATGTCCTCATTGACTAATTAATACTAGTCGATCCATCGTTTCTTCCTGTTCCTGATCCTATCTATAAGTTTTGTTATATAAGCGCGCGCTCTCTTATATATAGGTTCTCCTAGAACCAATTTAATTAGCCGGGATTGCATTTGTAATTTTATTATGATTGCATTCTTATATGTTACAAATATATAATTGTGATCAGTGCTAAACTATTCGTGTAAATATGGATAGAAATGCGGCGAGCTGTTCACGCAAAAGAGAGAAATTAAGTTGGATGAACCAATAATTAAGTAGACTATCTGGCTATCACAAAAATGTCCTGATTGATGTATTTAACATTTGGTGAAAATCATTTTTCCCTTTAAATTAGTAGGTCTTACATTCTAGACGCGTTTTAAAGCTGCGTGAATCTAGTTTTAAAGTCAACTCCATATTACAAAAATAAAATATATCTTGCAATTTTGAATAACAACTACTCATTTAGAGAGTTAAAATCAAATTATATTGGTTTATCATTATTAAATTAGAATGAAAATGTTCAGTTATAAGAACTTCAATGGCGACATATAAATGAATTGTTGGGACTTATTTCATAGTTCAAAATAAATGAGTTATTCAAAAGTCAAAAAAAATTGTTGGACTTTATTTTTCATATTTACCCTTCAATTAATGGAATTCTTAACTACTTTATATTTTCTAGTAGAATAAAGTGAGAATAATCAAAAAGGTAATAGTGAATTTATATCTATAAATATTTTATATGAATTTATCATACCCTAACAATTTACTTCATAGCTACTGACGGGACTACAAATTAAAGGGAAAAAAATGCACACTGGAGAAATGAGGAGTAATAATAATTACATATTGGATTGGCAATAATGTATAGACACACATCACACAACAATATCCCTCTTTTACAGTTCTATGTGAACACCAAACTAAACTTGATGACTTCACCAGTCATCCAAAAAGCTTCTTTTCTTTCTATTTTAATGGAATTATATTCTTGTTTCTTTTTATATATAAGATTGTTATATAATTACCATATCTACTAGTAAGTAAGAGTTTGATAACATGGCGTGTTGGAAATATAACTAGAAAGCACTAATTGTTCACTGTATTTTTTTATTTTATTCCTCATTGAAGTGATATATATGAATTTACTTTTGAAAGTGGTTTAAAATGGACAAAGGGAGCAAGTAAAAAGTAGTCTATATTGCTTCTTTTTTTTTTTCCATGAAAAGTAGTCTGCGTGAAATTCATTGTAAAATGTGAAGTTACACAACCACTTTGTCTTTTTTTAGTGGAACGCATAAACTCATTATTCGATACCCACTCTGGAAAAATTGGAAGTTGATCCACTTAGTAGTATTTTTTAAACTACTAGACATCTTTTTTTGGCTGGTTTAACTTTTGTAGTTGATGGTAATCGATTTATGTTGTCCCATTTTATACCATATTGACAATTTTTTATCTTTATAAAATTAGAGGGTAAGACTATATACACTTTTTTTCAGGCCTCACTCGTGAAAATTGCACTAAATATATTATTGATAATTGACTTATTGACTCAGGTTTCTTCTGTTTTACCGTTTGTAATTATGTAAATAATAAGTGTTGACGCCGCCAGTTTAAACCATATAGCTCAATCCGTTCGATTCTAGTTTATAAAATTTGATTAATTATAAAAGACGAATGAACAAACCTATTGCTTTTCTTTTCTTTTCTAGATATAACACAAATAAAAAATATTTGACAATTTTTGGTATGGATCATTTGAATTGTATATTTAACTAAAATAATTAGTGAAACTGCTAGATTAGTGGACTTGACCTATGTCCAGATTGACTCTCTGTAAAAACATATGACCCGACCCGGTTGAGTTGGTAGAGTGCGGTGGCTAGACAATGTCATCAAATTGTGAAATAGTTATTTGAGCACTAGAAAATGTTGGTTAGTCTATAAACTTGGTATTGCCTGATGATTTATATAGTATTTATATTACCTTTTTTTCCTCACTCGTCGGTATTCATTTTAAGATTCGACTAATTCAAAATTATATAAAAAATTCACTTTTAACATAAATTATTATTTAACAAAAGACGATTTTATATTTATGACTCAAATTCAATATATAAAATAAAAATGAAAGAATACTTTCTCACGTCACCGCAATTTTTTAAAATTGCGGTAAGATAATCCGTTTCAAAAGTGGCATTGTACTGTAATTTGTACCCACATAAATAGGTCTCTTCTTCTTTCAGTGGCAGACACTTTTTACTAATTATTTTCTTGTCCTGTCCTACAACATGGAAAATGTGTTTAAGTTGATTATTAACCTCATCAGATCTGTTTCTTCTTTCCATATCTCAAACACACCCAAAATATTTTAAATAATATTTTTAAAAAAAATCAAAGTTGGGGGCGTTATCTATTAGATTCATGTGGTCAAAATACATATCTTTTAACTTAATTTGTTGTCACCACTCACTACAGTCAGATGTGGAACTAGTATATCGCGAAGGATTTACCAAAAAATTACATATATAAACATCGGCTCCATTCGTTTTAATTTGTTTATTAAGTTTTAATTTAATATAAAGTTTAAGAAATTTTTAAAAAGCCTTTTAATTTCATAATCTTAAGTTAAAGCTATATTAAATGTCCTAAAATATCTTTTTCTATGATCTAAACATATTATATGAAAAATTGATTAATAAGTTACCAAACAAAAGGACAGAAACATTTTTTAAAATTGAACTTCAAAAAAATAGGATAACTGAATTGAAACATATGAATTACTAATAAACTTACTTTTTATTCACAGCGGGTTAGCTAATATCAGGGTTCAAAAGTGGCTGAAATCACAGGTTTAAACTTTAAACTTCATTTGTTAAATTTACTAAATTTGCTAATTTAATTTGTTTGTCTGACTTTTATTTCAATATATTTTTAGAAAATACTTATTTCTATATTTAGTAACTTTATATCAAACATTCTACAATATATGTTTGAAATCATTAAATTTAATAAATTTATTTTTAAGAATTCAAAATTTTATTTTTAAATTTTTAAGTCGAGTTAAATTAAGATATAAATTTTTATCCTTTCCATTGAAAGTGAAAGTGCTTACTATTTAAGTAACTCCCTTCTATCTAAGATAAATAAATTAAAACAAAGACAACATTTGAAATCGGCTCCACTATTGACTAAAATCTAGACGGGCACGAATGTAGACTTGAAAACAAGAGAGATCCATCAATAGTTGAAGTACTAATAAGTACCAAAAGGATGTAAAGACACGTAACGATAGTTGTTGACATAGGCAAAAAAATTGCCTTGTCTTGATCCAATTCTATGAGCTGGTTTATTCAAATACAATCATTTCTTCTGTCTTATTTTTATTTACGTTTAACTTGTAAAAAGAAAAAGAATTTCAAATTGTTTAAATTCCTCAAAAAGCCACTTGGTAATCATGAATCCATCTGTTTTTTCTAGGGTGTGTTTGGTACATATATTTTTTTTAGAAAAAGTATTTCGATTTTTATACGCCGGGTGATTGATCATAAGTATTTCAAAAATTTATTTTAAACAAAATAAAATCCTTAAAAATGATCTTCCTAAAAGCAGAAAACACAAGTTCCACGACTAATAATCCATATTGATTGGTTTTATTTACACTATCCAAGACACACTCCACACCAGTCACCCCACCCCATAGACCCATGCCCACCACGCACCGCACACCCCTTACCCAAGACTCTTATACACATATACTTTACTTTTGCAGTAATATGTCCTTTTTAGGTACAAAACATAAGAATATAAATATGAAAATTATTTATTTATCGGAAAATTCCTTCACCAAACACATCCTAAATTTGAAATGGTACTCTTGGTTCATCTAATAAGGGATCGTTTGGTTGGTGGGATAAGTATAATATCCTATGAGATATTTTATATAACCTGTGTTTGGTAATGAGTATTGTTTGGTTTCAATCATCTGATATTTCAATATAACTGATGGAATAAGTTACTTCATATGAAAAAATGAAGTAAAATAATCTCATATATTAATCGATAAAATATCATTATGTATTTGATCCCAATCAACCAAACGATCCCTTAAAAGTTTTACTAGTTAATTTCGTCTAATTAAGCCAACTACCAACTTTATGATGGAATGTTAATCTTTACAACTAAAAGTGGTGTGCACAAAAGGAAGTTGTAATTGGTACGCTCAACTCTAATGTCACTTCGTGTCATGGAAAGTTGTCTTCGGCCCATCGCATTCCTTCTTTTAATTTGTTACATTTGTAACTTAATGGCAAAGAAAAATATATTTAACCTACTTTTTACGTACCATGAAACTACAATATGAGATTAGAACTTGAATACAGAGGAATTAACGAAAATATTTAACACCTGCTAAAACAAAATCAAAATCTGACATCATTAAAGGACGTAGGCAGTGGATATAAGTTGCTCATCCTTAAATCCAAATAAGTCGGTGCTTAGAAAAACAAAAAAAATTAAAGATATTTTTAACTTTAGGATTCTCATTATATTTTTTGTAATACATCCTTTACGCGAATGACATGACATATTCAAAGTCGATAAAAAAAATTAGAATTTTATTTTGATATATTTTTATACATAATTTTAATTTAAAAGCATAAGATTAAATTATTATTTTTTTAACATCCGATCTAATCAAACAAACACATATAATGGGTGAAAACTTAAGTATTTATACAAGTGACGTATATACTTAAGCACGATAACAATTAATACCTGATACGAATAAAATAAGAGGAGAGAGAGTAGTATAAAGGTAAGTGGCAAATAAGCAATTTAATTGAGGGTGGGACTTTGAGTGGAAGTTGTTTACCTCTATAAAATAGCTAGAAATTTCCATCATCTGCCTCAGCTCTTTTGTGTAACAGAGCAGAGAGAGAAATAGAAAATAATGAGAGATTTAAGTAATACACCGAGCTCCTCCTCATTCTGGACATGGAGATCTCCACTTCCTTACCTTTTTGGAAGTTTGGGGATAATGTTGCTTCTAATTGTCGTTTCCCTCATCATCCTCGCTTGTTCCTTCCATAAACGTTTTTCCTCTAACTCCGACCCGGAGAAATCTACATGTCCGCCGCCAAACAATACAATTGTCGAGATGTCTCCCAGTATTGTCGTCATCATGGCCGGAGATCACAAACCTACCCACATCGGAGTTCCTATTTCTGATAAACCTACTCACTCATCAGCTGCCTAATTTTGCTTCCCCTGAGTCTGAGCTAGCTTATTTTTGTAATTTTCCGGAATATGTAAAACAAACAACGTTGAGAAATAGATCTATCATGACTTATTTTTGCCATAATCAGAGTTTATGATTTGTTATATAATTACAGTTGAGTTCTTCACTTGTTTTTTCCCCTTGTTTAGTATTGGTGTAATCAAAGTTGAGACTAACGAGAATTGGGTATTTAATTTATGAGCAAAATTAAAATCTATAGTGAAATATGAACTCTGAGAATTTATTTATTTTTTCTTACAAGTGATCAGATTTCTGTCCTGGTGTGTGTTGTGGCGAAATTTGTTCCCAGGTGAGTCCATTTCAGATGAACCCTCTTCCGTCTTTGTAGCTCCCCTTTACTTGTGGGGTTAATGAAAATTAAAATTTTGAAATTTGGATTTACTAATAAAAGGTTTTAGAGGAGGATTCCGTATTTGATTACTTTAATTAGGAAAACATAGATTGGATTAGGAGTCTTCAACAAACACTATTAATGGGTGTTGTGATAAATGCCAAAACTAACTTTATGTGGATAGGGATGCGGCGAGCCGTTCACGCGAAAAAGAGTGAAAAGATAGATGAAACGAATAATGAGTAGATGATGACAATGAAAGAGAGATAACACAAAATTTTAAAATTTCTCCTTGGGAAAAGAAGCAAAAGAGCTATTGTCATGCGTGTCGCTACTGTCAATTATCAAAACACTTGTCAGTGATCGATGAGGGTTGACGTGGAGTTATAAGTACTTTTTTATTCTTAATTAAAAGTTGCAAATTCGAGTTTTTAATGTGAGTTTTAAATATCAAATGAGAAATTGAGTTTCCTTAAATATGAAATCACTTTTGTTAGAATGTCACCCTGGGGTCTGAGTAAAGAAAGAGCTCGTAGCCGCGTTATTGGGCTTGTCTTGTTGATAACCTTGAGACCGGCGAAAACCGTGCTCCAAGCTGGTGGTGGTGAAGGAAAGAGGGAAGCGACTCGTTCCTTCCTTGTGGAGGAGTTAAAACAAACTATAACGGTTCCAGTCAGACTTCAATATGAATATCGAATATCAAATAAGAAATAAAAAAATTGAGAAATCAAAAAAGGAACTTGTCAATAATTGCTCTTTTTTTAATAGTACATGATCATTGGTAAATTCAGAATTTCCTCCTATAATTTGAAATTGAAATCTCCAAATGAATTTTAAATTTAGTAAATCAATGCTTGTAAATTTAAAATTTTCTTCATGGATTTGAAATTAAAATTTCAAAAGAATTCANGCTCTTAAATTTAGCATAAATTAATAATTTTATCTTTGAATTATTGATAGTCTTAACAATATTATTCTATTTGATTGACTGAACTTAAATAGATTTTCGATCTTGTAACATGAGTGAAATACACCTTTACATTCTCTGCAAGTTTAGGGGTGTTTTAACACTTCTCTCGGCTTTTTAATAAGTCTCATGCTCCTACAAGAGTTCGAGACCATTTGTTATGTCATGGGGCAGATCAGGGGTGTATCTAAGTTTAGTTAGTCAAGTAGATGAGTGTCCTAAGACTGTCACAAAATTAATAATTTACATCAAATTTAGAGATATTTCAATACTTCTCTATTTAATAAAATTCGAAGAATAAGTGACATCATTTCTGTATTTTACACCCACATTAACAGGATCCGAGAAAAGGTTGCACCCAAAGGGATGATGCTACCAGACCTCCCTTCCTGTTTTGTTTTGTTTTTTTTTTTAAAAAAAAGAAACTATTTTAAATTAAAATTTAATGTTTTATCCATCAATTTTTTTGTTGAACTAATTTTCGGATATAATACTTTACATATAAAAATCATATTGACATTGTAGATTTTGTGTATAATGGAACACTATTATTATATATGAACGGCTGAACGGGGACGAATATATTAATCAAAAGCTATGAGACGCCTATAATTGACGCTGAACTTTAAAGCTCCATTATAATAGATTACGTATTGGCCCAGAAAGATACTGTTTCATAATTAAATCAGATATTTTATACATTACCAGAAGGTCCATTATTAATGCTTTTACCATTGTTTTTAAGTTCAATCGAACCATTACAGAATGTCAAATGGTTCTTTTATTTTTTAAGTGGTGCCACATGGATATTATTATTCAAAGTGACTTGATGAAGTGATTTTCTGTGTTATATATAGTTATAGTAATTATATCCTGTTGAAGATATAGTTTTATAATTTGGACATAAACAAAAAATATATAGCTAATTACTACTAGTGTCAGATTTAGTTAATTGTTCTTGTATCGCGACAAACTTGGTAATTTCTTTCGTTTTTGTAGTGAAAAGTGAGAGTAGTATATTGAGCACCTTTCCAACTAGATCCTGGCATACAAGTTAACAGGGCCGGCTCTATGCTTGCAAAAATAAGGCCTTCGCCTTAGGCCCCCAAATTNAATTGACGCTGAACTTTAAAGCTCCATTATAATAGATTACGTATTGGCCCAGAAAGATACTGTTTCATAATTAAATCAGATATTTTATACATTACCAGAAGGTCCATTATTAATGCTTTTACCATTGTTTTTAAGTTCAATCGAACCATTACAGAATGTCAAATGGTTCTTTTATTTTTTAAGTGGTGCCACATGGATATTATTATTCAAAGTGACTTGATGAAGTGATTTTCTGTGTTATATATAGTTATAGTAATTATATCCTGTTGAAGATATAGTTTTATAATTTGGACATAAACAAAAAATATATAGCTAATTACTACTAGTGTCAGATTTAGTTAATTGTTCTTGTATCGCGACAAACTTGGTAATTTCTTTCGTTTTTGTAGTGAAAAGTGAGAGTAATATATATATTAAGCACCTTTCCAACTAGATCTTGGCGTACAAGTAGGTGTCAAAATATATCACTACGATCATTATTGTATACCTAATTCATATCGAAGAGATGCAATAAAATATTTAAATTATTTTGTTAATGTATATCGTTCCGTGTATACACGACTCCTCCATATGCTAAAGTTTTACTATGACTTTGTGACTAAGACAAATCACACATCGGAACTACTAGTCTACTAGCGCCTCTGTGTTCACTTTTACTATTTTAAGTGGGCTATTAAATTATAGTACTATCACTTTGATTTTCTCAAAACTTTACAGAGAAATCTAAAGGGCACATTTAGAATCTTCCTTCTCAACATACTCAATTTTCACCTTTAAAAGGAGCTGGTAATTAGTTTCCAAAACCATAACGTTACACCAAAATTCTACACATAAGAACGCACAAAGAGATCACAGATGAGCCTTTCAAACTGTAGTAGCCCATATTCTTGCTCTGTCTGGGGATGGAATTCTACGGTACCTTACCTTTTTGGAGGCCTAGCCTTCATATTTCTACTCATTTTTGTAGCACTGGTCATTCTTGCCTGTGTATATTGCAGAAAGAAATCGCGTAATTCATCTATTTCACGGGGTGAGAACAATGGTCGGACGATGATTCCCACAAATGTACATAACCAAATTGACATGATAGTGACAATGAAACCGAAGATTGTGGTTATCATGGCTGGTGATGACAAGCCTAGCTACTTGGCCACTCCATCTCTTGCTTGACCTAATAAAATAAGTCATTTTAATTCTTGCATTTTCAATAGTTCTATACTAAGCTAGTATGGTAGATAACTTGCACTACCATTACTCTGAATATTGGGGAATCTATCTATAGAGCCTAGTAGTTGTATGTTACAGTTTATCCCAACAGGGAGCAACTCTGATGAGATTCCACTTATGCCCTTCCTTTTCCCATTTCCTTTCTCTAGATACCTCATATTGTTTGCTCCAAATGGAAAAACATATTAATGAACTTGTAACAAATCAAGGGAACTCTTATATGATACTGAATGATTCTCACCTCGGGGACGGCGGCTTTTGAGATGAGGCGAACCTGATTGGGGTGCGCATCGGTCGGTTCGGTTCGGTTTTAGGTGTTATTGGTTCGGTTTATCGGTTTTCGGTTTGTAAATACTTCAAACCGATAATCAAACCAATAACATATTTCTTAGCGGTTTTTGGTTAATCGATTTATGGTACTTAATGGTTCGGTTTTCGGTTTAACCAATAAGAAAATACTCATATATATTATATACACGATAAGAAAATTTTCAAATAAACCATAAGATTTTTCCAACATTTGGCATGAAAGTAATAATCATAAAAGTAACAATCATTTTTCTTGCAAGTTTAGACACTAGACACATTCAAAGGAAAAAGTGTGAAAGTAACAATCGTTTAACCATTAACAATAAGACTAGTGAATTTAGTATAGTCTTATTGGGTTATCGGTTTAACCATTAACAAAAATTATAAAATCGAAAACCGAACCAATAACCCAATAAAAAAATTTGCAAAACCGTTTAAAACCCGTTAGCCCAATAACCCAATATCAATAAACCAATAGTGTTTTTTTCGGTTCGGTTTATTAGTTAAATCGGTTTTTGCATACCCCTAATTACCTGATGTTAATTTGACTCATGTCATTTTTTTAAAATGTTGGACATCATGTCAGTTATTTGTGCTCTAAATGTTCAGTTGTGTGCATAGAGTAGGGGAAGTGAAAGTGTCTCACACCAATTGAGGGAATATGTTACTTTTTATATGATTTTGAACAATCTTTACTTAACGAGTTACCTGTGGGATTTGAGTAAGGCCGAATGTTCATTGTCTTTCACAAAAACTGTTACGCACTAGTAGGTTTTAAAGAAACGATATGTGATAAATCCTTTTGGGTTAAACCCAAAGGTCCTTTTTTTCTATTTCTGAAGTGGCAGGTAGATGCTAAATGCAAATAGCCGTGGAAGTTGGGTAGATGCTTCCCTTCAGATGTCATGTTTTAAAAAATACTAGTAGAAGTTAATTAAAAGATGTAAAACTAGTGATGAGAAGTGACACAAATATGCTTTACTAATGTATTTGGACGCAGCGCCTCGAAGTTCATGATCAATCATGTTATGGTGACTCCGATGGATCCCACTTTACTAGTTTAAGGAATGAGTCCTGAATAACTTTTCAAAAAGTAACAGCACCACTGCGAATGTACAATAGTGGCACACATTGAACGTTCCTCATTCCCCAACAGTACTCTTTTCTGCCGCCTAATCTTTCATGTTTCATACTGTAGTGTGTACAATGTTCTTGGGATATTCTAATTTCTACTATACGATGTACAGTACACCAATCATGGGTGGTTTAATTAGTAACACCAGCAAAAGCAATATATAAGGCATAAATAATACGCTTATCTTTGAATAAACAATTGTCTATTTTCCAATAAAGTACTGCAGCATCCTTTTATATTCCGCTCTCTTATTGAGAGAAGAGGAGTTCCAAGGGTGTTTTATTCTCCCTATTATATTAGTATATAGGATTCTCTTAGATTGACATCTCCATTGTTGCATGCCTAAAAGAATGGCTGGCATGTGGCACCACGCAAATAGTAACCGTTCAAATTTTCTTCACTGTCTGTTTAAAGCCACATTAAGACATCTAATTTGAAACGGGGATATGCATGTTGTTGAAGCAAAGACATAGGTAGCTATTTCACAAATTGAACCTTATGAAGGGATTAGGATAACCAAGTCCAACACATACTTCAGCACAAAATCATATCATTAGGAACCAAGAACTCTTAGCTTAGAACTCTATATTTGTTGGGGTAGGCAGACAAATTTTTTTAATCAGAATGTATGTCATGGAATCTATAGTGCATCTTGCAAGATTCATTTCTTACAACTAGTCCCTCTTCTCTTTTCTATTATTCATTTATTTGAAAGGAGACATACGCAATGTTATGACATGATAACCCAACTCTATGAGAAATAGATTAAGATCAGATTGAAGGGAACATACCATTGAGCAGAGAAGGAGATGTAACATGTAAGAAGTGAGAATTACAAAACCTATAGTAACTGCAAACATTTGAGAAGATGAAGACATGGTAAGAGGATCTCCGAGTATGGCCGAGATCACCTTGTAAGCAGCAAATGGAACAATATTTTTTTTTATAAACGTACAGCGATATTAGGGCAGGTGCGGAATGTCAAGAGGCTAATACTGCCTTACTCGCTTATTAGTAATGATTTAACAAAAAAGGAAAATGATAAAAAGCTAAAGTAAAGCTAGTTCCTTTATCTATTGCCACAAGGCAACCTGCATAATTCTCATAAATGACACTATCCGAAAATACTCGAGAATTTAAGAACATTTTGGTGGTTGACTCCAACAAATACCATAAGCCTTGCAATCCTATCCAAACTTCTCATACGTAACTCGATTATTAAAAGCAATTAATTTATTGCAATCTTCACAGCAGACTAGAGCCAGTAAAAAGAAACTAGTAGCAGTTTATATAAGTGCATTTATGGTTTCATAATCTTTTAATTAATCACTGAACCCATTGTACGTGTTAAAAGTCCCTTACAAAAGAATCACTTCACTGTCTACAAAAGCTGATCGCTTGATTTCGAATTTTTAAAATTACAATAACTAACAAGAAAATTTGAGAGATACTGTAGACAGTATCAACAGCCTTAGCTTTGCTCTGGATGAAAATATTTTTTCAAGTATTCAGATGAACAATGAGTGTGCTTTAGTTTGATAGTTTCTGTTACCTCATTGTTGCTGAGGCATAACAGTGTGCTCCTCTACACGCCAAAATTGCACATCTGCACAAATTCCATTTCAGAATCAATATATTTAGTCCATAGCTCCTTGTATTGATTCAACGCTATGTCCAGCCAAGGTTTCATATCCCCATTATAGTGAATCACAGCAGCCTTGTGGATTTCATCCATGCTTACACTCGGATTGAACCCAAGGCCAAGTACATGCCACGACTTATCCAGTGATTTGGTTTTCGAGAAGAAGGTCATCAGCCCAGCTGGAAGTGTTCCCAATTTCCACAATGTCCGATCCTCATTCTAATAAAAGAAATAAATTATAAGAATTAATTCCTTAATAGGATATATAATAAAAGAAAAGAAATCCTAGCTCAATCGATTCTCTAATTCAGCCTATTGTTTTCTAAGCTATGATAAGCCGTCCAAAAATATCGACCATAAAAAGATAGAAGGTACAGCATAAAACTCACCAAATTCTGCCAGTAGTGATACTGCTCAGTGCATTTTTCACGCCTCCAGGCATCAAGATCAAAAATATTCATCCCAAATGCCCAGGCACACGCCTTAGGGTTGAACTTTTCCCTAACAAGAGGGTGAGAGAAGTTCAAGTACTGAGAATAGCGATGAAAGGATCCAAAGCAGGTCTCAACTGCCCCATTGACCTTCCCATCCAAATCAATTGTCCACAATGCAGTCAAATCCTTCTGAACCACAACATCATCGTCCAGAAACAAAATCCGGTGTAGTGTTGGATACATCTCCGGCAAATAAAATCTTAAGTGATTTAACATAGACAAGTACTTTGGATTCTTAAATTTCATGTTGTTCACATCTTTCGTAGCATTCTCCGCACTGTTTTGGAAGTAAAAGTTCTGCAACTTTGCGGACTCAAGTTGCTTGAGCACTGGAACATAGGAAGAAGTTAAGAATGTAAAATCCTCAACAGATTTGATTTCAATGTGAGCTTGTTGAATAGGCCTCATCTTAAACCACACTTTCATTGCAGCTAAATTCATCCTATCAGTAACAACATGGAACACATGTTTCCATGGCTCCTCAGCGTTCTTTATCACTGAATTCACAACCACGGATACTGCAATGACATTATCTGAAAATATGGCATAATGATACAAAGTAGGATCCTCATATTCAGGCTTTGGGTCCTCATCCCTATATTTTTCAGGATGTGAGATTCTCTCCTCCATAAGCCGCATAGCAAGACAATGCAAGCTCTTTGGAGTTGATTTAGCAGCAATCGAGCTGGCAAAAGCTCCATTCTTCTTTGCCTTCACGAACAACTCATTAACAGCAAATATTGTGTCCTTCAGCTTCTGTATTTTCAATTGATTATCATAAGACTCTTTTGAGTCAGCAATCAATAACCTCGCAAACTTGACCTTATCCTTAACCTCCTTCTCAAACTGTTTCAAGGAGTCGTCATCCAGAGGTCCAACAGTATCAAACAAATTTGAGCGGTAATTTTGCTTTGACTGAAGATCAGAAAAATTCTGGGCCAAATCTTCAAACATCTTAAGCTGCTTAGCAATCTCCAACTTCAGCTTCCTTGCATAAGCGGCGTAGGCATTCACAAGTGCTACATGATCATTTGCTTGTTTATGTATTAAATCTAGCCTAGTCTTCAATGGATCTGAACTTAGTGACACCAATGACCGATGCAAGTATGCATTCCCAATGGTCTGTTGCGCATGATCAAATGTTAGTCAATTTCTCTGTTTACATACTTCAGTGTACCTAAATCTTTCCTACATGTAAGCTGATTGAATCTCAGCAAACATATTATGTACAGAAGATATAAAGCATGCCATATCAGAATGAAACATTTATGAGGGAAAGTTAAAATAAATTACCTCATCAAAACGCAAATCTAGTTATACTAATAAACAACTACTACTACTTGTTAAGGAAAAAGATTAATCTTCAAGCTTGAGGAGAGAAAAATGCACAATCCGTTAAAGAACACATTGCAAACAATATGCATAAGCAAATAAGGTAAAATTTGAAAATTAAAGTAATAAGCGGAGAGTGAAAACGTACGGAATCGTGATGAGAGGAGAAGAGGACGGAGAGAGTGGCGAGAAACAGTAAAGTAAACATAGCCGAGACGAAGATTCGATATGAGAAGAAATTCCGAAGTGCCGATCCGCCGCCACGGCCTCCTCGGACTGCAACCGCCATTTGTTCAGAGCTCTCTCCGACGGATCTAATTGATAATGTGAAAACACCAAACGATTCTGCTCTGAATCTGTAAAACTACATATGCAATCCGGAGTGTAGATTGAGTTCAATTTATGTGGAAGAATAATTGGGAATTAATGTGGAATTTGTATTATGTAGAATTGTACGAGTGGAGTTGATTGATGAGATCTGAAGCTGGGAGTTGAAGATGGAGACTGATCTCTCTCCCGCGTCGGTGGTTTTCCTTTCCTGATTGGGAAATTTCAATCAATTCGGGATCTAACGCGATTAATTACTCGTAGTAAAGATGAAAAAGCATGTCCAGTGAAAAGGAAATAAACAGATGAAGGCCCTCCTTAATTATGTTTTTCAGAAATAACCCCCGACTTTCTTTTATGATTTATTTCCGCTTTTTATTAATTTATATGTATGTTTTGCCCCATCTATTTTGCTCCAGATCTTTGGTAGAGTCAGAATATGAAAGAAGTCTATGGAGATTCAATATCTATTATATTTACATTAAAAGTAATTTTAATTATATATAATGTGATTTTTTGTCAAATAAAGTTCGAATAACTCTAAATTTTTACTAGCTCGAACTCTACCTCTAATATCGTCCATGTGCAAACAACTTCATATGTTCTAGACGTCTAAACTATAAACTAATCCTGGACTACCTAACTTCATTTATGTAAATTGCAAGCGCAACCACCACTAGTAATAGGTTAGGAGACCAACTAAATTTAGATTTAATTTTAGTTGAATGCTCTCTCTCTATATATATATATATATGCGCGCAGAACGTGCGCAAGCTTCTTTCGTTCTAGTCATCGTAACATTACTCTAGAAAGTTCTAATTATCTTTTCATTTTCTGTTAATATTTGTTATTTCTTAAAATTTGATTATTGTATTATTTTGTAGTACATAATTATTATGTAGAAAACTTTATCTCTTCACATTCGTTATTTCCTTTTTTGTCATGCTTTGAACTATTTTTTCTTTAGTGAGAATTTTATCAAAAATAATTTTTTTTATCTCTACAATAGGGATAAGACTTGCATAAACTCTATATTCCTGGGATCACTCTGATATATATGTTATTGTTTAACCAAGCACAAAAATGTTAAAGTAAATTACTAAGAGTCTGTTTGGCATAAATGATCAAAATGGTCCTTCATGTATAAGGGTTGAATTATGTTGATCCTTAGTATATATCACTTGATAGAAATAGTCCTTAATGTATGTAAAATGGGTATCATTTTGGTCCTATGCCCTAAATTTAACTTTTCTCTGTCAAAAACTAACGTCAATTTCTCAAGCTCATCCCTGTCTTCTCCTTGATTGCTGCCTCCCTTTCTAATTCTCTCTTAACTGCCATCTTAAATAGATTATTTTTAAAAAACTTCTCTTATCATTTTTAAACCATCTTTTGTGTAGTGTTCATTGATCCTTAAAATAGATGAAATTTTATTTTTTCCACCTATTTGTAAAAGTTCGTATCTATCGAAAAATATTTGAAATTTGACTCCTTGTAGACGTCTAACAACCAACAGTTTCCACAATGAGCATGTATAAAGATTAAGTCTTCTACAAGCCCCTCCTATCACAATGAGTATTGAATTTTTCTAAAGGAAGATGAAGAGTTGACGAGTGAAAAAAATAGCAAAAATTCTCCATTATTTGTTACTGTTAATTTGTAATCTCTTTTGGATGAATTAGATGATTTTTGAATTGGATGAACTAATTGGTTAATTCAATGAAACATGAAATTAATAGGTGAGCTTTTTTTTTGCCCTTTCACCTAGTCCAAATGAATTTTCAGTTTCAGTTGACCCAGAAGCTAGAAATTACTTAAAAGAAGGAGAAAAAAAATGTTTTTTTTAGGCTGCAAAAGTTATGGGTGAGTTGGAATAAGCATCAATATATGAGGTGGACTAGAATTCACAATATGAAAGAACATCTACGGAAGAACCAAAGAAGGGGAGGGCAGGAGAAGAGGGAGACGAGTTTGGGAGGGAGATATCAATTTTTTAACAGAGAAAAGTTAAATTTAGGGCTTAGGACCAAAATGATACCCATTTTACATACATTAAGGACTATTTCTATCAAGTGATCTATATTAAGGATCAACATAATCCAACCCGTATACATGAAGGACCATTTTGATCATTTTCTCGTTGTTAGGAGGTCAAAAGTGTTTTTTTTTTATAGAAAAAATCACATTTTTTTGAAAAATCAAATGTTTGACAAACCCTCAAAAGTGCTTTTAAATAGAAGCAAAAGCAATTTTTCTACAGTTGAGAAGAAGCTAAAAAATTCTGTTTCTTACAAAAAGCAGAAGTAGAAGTAGAAAATTATTTTTTTGAAGACTAAAATATCCCTTACATATTTACGTATTTACCAATATATCTCTTATTAATTAATTAGCATATTTCATAAGTTTTGTGAAGTTTCATTCAAGAATTTTATTTTTTATTTTTAAATTTTATTTATGTTTATATATTATTAGTTATATTTTATATATTATTTTACGTATTATTAGAAATAGGTAATAATAATATTAAAATTTATTTTGTTTGATATTTTTAAGTATATTTAACTCATTAACATTATATTAACATTTTATTTATTATATATCTATGTATAATATTGATTAATAATTTGAATATGTACATTTTAATTTAATTAAAAGAAAATATTAAATATTTAAAATAGTTTCTCTCTACAAAATAATCTTAAAAGCACATTGACACTTGTTCTTTTTCGTAATTTGACTCTCAAAAACACTTTTAAAAAAAGATAGCCAAACACAAATTGCTTATCAAAAGCATTTTTCAAATGAATTTGTCAAACGTAAATTGTTTTTTTTTGAAAAACACTTTTTCAAAAAAGTTATTTTAAAAAAACACTTCTATCAATAAACAAATTTTAGCAACAATGTCAAACAAACTCTAAGCTTATGATATAAAACAAGACATATATTTGTTGGACTATAACTTTACATTCCCCTTAAGAAATTCACCTCTTAATTGTTTTTGTTGAAACTTTACAAATTTGTCTAAAACTTAAAAAATAATAACCAATTTCAAGGGTAGGAAACATGAAATTAATTTTATTTTAATTTTGTAAATTGACAAGTAATTTAGAATAGCTTTTTTAGTAATATGAATAATTAATATTGGGACAGATCTTGACAATATAAATTATACTTTCACTAATTGAATGTTTTTAAAAAATTGTGTTTAAGAAAACATAAATTCTTTCTTAATTTCCTGTACTTTTAAAGATGTTAAATTATACTTTTAAAGGTGCGTTGAAAATCATATAATAAATATAATAATTACATAATATAGTAATTAAGAAAACATTTTTTGTTGCTATAATACAAACTCAGAGTAGGTTTTGGTGAACAAGTGTAATTAGACTACTAGATATTTTTTAAATCGTAATTTTTTAAAATAAAAATTTAATATGTGCATTTTAAATAAGGAGTGAATAAACTTTAATGCATGACAAATATGCCGTGTTTAGAGGAAAATACTAAATATTATTTATAACTATAACTACATATTGTTCCTTAAAATAAATATTATTAAATTAATAACTAATATTTGAAAAAATAACGGGTATCTTGACTATATTCCAAATAGGAAATATCTTAACTTAATTATTCCAAATAAGTGATATGTTAACTTGAAATAATTTAAGTTAAAATTAACAACCCGCAAAAAGGTTTGAATTTTGGTTTATTAAGCCCGGGAAACCGCCACCGGGAAAGTTCAAATAAGCGGGACGAGGTTTTCTAATTTTTACTCCTATTCTTTTGGATCGACTCTTAAGATAATCTCAAGCACGAAGCTTCTTCTCATCAACACCTCATCGTCTTCCATTTGAGTTCCATCGGATTCCGATCACAGGTAATTCCCGACTAATCTGTCCGTCGCCTTAGATACATCTCCTGAAATTTCAAATGCTCAGCTATCGTATAATGCTCTGATTCCAATTGAAATTGATAAACATGAAAACCGCAGGCGATTTCATCAAACTTTCCAATTGTTATTAGGAGCTAGATATGCTGGTTTATCTTTTATATTAGTGCAACTTACAGTAATTAATTACATTTTGTGTGTTCTTTGTTGAAGTGATAAAGCTGACATACTTGTAGTATCCGCGTGAAAAATTAGGTCATGTTGATTTGATCTGGTAGCATTAGTAGTTTGCATTTTATAACTTATTGCAATAATGAAGTTGATCATTTTCATGAAAACACAGTTCAAACCGCCTATTTTGGATAAAGATCGTGCCTATATTATTTATTTTTGGAGTTAAACAACTAATAATTACTTTGTTTAAATTGAGTTATGTTATACCCTGAGGAATGCTGAAAATTTATATAACAAATCCAATACCTTTTTGTTGAAGATGTCAAGTTTTGCCAAATTATTTCAGTTTTTTTTTCTGAACAGTAAAAGTCAGATGTAACTTGGATCTCATCAAAAGGTTTAAGCTAATAGAAAATGAGCACTTATATTTATTTATTATGTAGCATCTGTAGCATGCCATTCACGTGCGGGCTTAGTTATTTTCTTGGCCAAACATTTGGAAATATTATTTTGAGGAGTAGCAGTGAGGAACAAACAAAAATTCAGCACATAGAATTGTGTAAGCTTGTCTTATCTAAAAGAAATGCATTAGAGAAGAGACTCTTTTTTTCTTTACTGTTTACATCTACCAAATGTAGACAGAGGTCTGTTGCTCCTCAAGCCTTTTAGAGGATGTAAACTTTGTTTTATATTTCATTAGGACTATTGCCTTGCTTATAGAAGATGATGATTCCTGTAAAGCAACAACATGATTCTATTATCTAATTAACGAGAAAAGATCCAACCTTACTGATCATCTGCTTCTTTCTTCTTTCAATTAACAAAGAAATGAGATTAAACCAATTACGTTGAGCTCCCTAGGATCTAACTGCAGCGCTAAAGGAGGAAAAATGGTTTTACTTCTCAAGTATGGCATTCCAATTGAAATACTATTTTAATTTTTGATAAGATTGAACAGTGATTTTTCTTGCTAGAACAGCCAGACTATAAAGAACAGCAATTACTGGGTGATTGAATGTTATTGTTATTTGCTGTTTCATGCTGTCATGCATAGACAAACTTTGGATTATTGGAAACATATTTTAAGAAAAATACGAAAATTTGGCTTTCTGCAGTCTACTTATGTGGTGGTGCTGAATCAGTAAGACGTTAGCCTAGTTCATTCACAAACAACATCAAGAGAAAGACATCGGTTGCCTAAGAACTATGCTGTTACTGAATACTGTGCCAAGCTAATCTACCTGTGAATTAGTTTCAACACTACAAAGAAGGTACGCCACAACAATACGATGTGTAATATCATCACTGAACTTCCCACTTCCCTAGATTACAGACTCGAGATATTTGAAATTATCTTTCTTGGGATAGCCTGTGTGTCAATCCCAGCTTGTGGGATTTCACCGGTATGTTGTTGTAGACAGGCTAGCAAAATAAGTTTTGACACTTGTATTGTGATATACCTAGGAGGTGAATGTTAAATATGATATATTTACATTTTTTTAAAAGTTCAGGTTTTAATTGAGAGGAGGAACCAGTGCAAATCACTAAAAAGGGAGGTGATACCTGTACTACAAAAACATGACGGAAAAATATTCATAAGAAATTGTAGAATGGGAGTTCACACTGTGTTGGAGTTTGTTGATTGGTGTTACTGGTAATTGTTGATTCCCCCCATGAATGTGCTCTTTTTCACCTTTTACAGAAGGAAGAAGTAGGATTGAGTCACATTTACTATAGTTGTGCTTGTATGCGAGTAGGTTGTGATAAAATGACATACTTGAATAAACTCTGAAATTCGGAAGATAACAATTAAAGCTAGGAACAGTGAATTCTGGAATCAGTGGACTGCTTTATGACATGTTTCTCCTGTTCAGGGTATGCTTGCCGTAAACAACCTGACAGGCACAACCCTCTCTCCTGTCGTCCTGTTTAACTATCTTAGGCATGCAACTTTCAAAGGAAAAAAAAATCTCCCACTGTAGTTGGCCAATTCCATTGACTAAGCTGCTTTAGTGGAAGGTTCCTGGTGTTTCTCTTCCCATTTTTTCTGTTGCAGATTCATTACTGATTTTAAAAAATCAATCCGGTAGACTTGCTATCTCATGGTTTCTTACCTTTTCTTCTTTATGAATAGAGATGGATTTTCTTCTTTATCTGTTAATGTATGTATAGTGAAACTAGCATCATGAACAGCATAAAGAAGGGGATTTTTATTGAATAGCATATCAGCACAAGAAGAAAGGAGATACAGTAAAAACTAAATTCATAGCCTTCATCTTGTCAACATAAGAGATGAGAGGGAAAACTCAAATTGTGGCCACCATCCCAACAACAAATATATAACAAGGAAATCAAAACCACGGCCTTATCCCAACCAGCATAACTTCCATTTTAATCTAATTAGTTATTCATTTTGAGGTAAACCACTGCAAGGTTCATTCTCAAGAGCTCTTGAGCTAGGACAAGGACTACTAAACTGCATGCCAGCCATCATTTGGCGAAGTTCTGAAGCTTCGTTTTTCAGTTGAGCATTTTCTTGAAGTACTTGATCATGGCGCTCAGAAGCATGATTTAGTTTGTCCAGGAGCTGGTGATTCTCATTTCGGAGCCAAACAACCTGTGCCCAAAGCTCATCTAGGTGCCTCTGCTTGCGCATGCGTGATCTCCGTGCAGACTCTCTATTAGATATCATTCTCCTCTGTTTGCGTTCATTTATAAGAGTCCACTGTTGCTCATCAGCTTCATCAGATGTAGAGTTACTGTTGAAACATGTTAGTTGTGGATTGAGGTCTTGAACTTGAGGAGTGATCTGAAGATGATACAAAGGATTCAAGAGCGTATTTAGCTGAAATGTGGATGGGTTATAGTTCACACAAGATTGAGATGGGAATTGAGTTGGGTTAGAAGGAAGTAGGTAATAGAAGTCTGTGACATCAGTGGGTTGCATGGCTTAAAATTATATTAGTTTACAAGGACAATTTTTTGATTTAGATCTTAATGGAGGGTCAAGCAAAAGAAATTGGCTTTGAAGTGGGAATGGTAACGTGAGCAGGAGGGGGGCTACTTATAGGATTAGGAAAAAGTTAGACGGTCCCATATTGTATCAATTAGATACAGTAAAGTTTCTTGAAAATGAAATCATCATAATATAATGCTGAACATGTGCATGTGCGTATGATAACATCTGAGGGTCATACGGAGAAAATATTTACTCCATGAACATATGTTTTACTTAATCTGCTACATGGACATATACTCGACATGAAGGGCCATCCAGGTAGACCAACTCAGCATTATTGCCAGGCCAATACAATCCATGATGTTTTCGCTCTATGATGGTTTTTGACAACAATGGGTAACTGCCGTAAAAGAAGTGTTTATGAGGTTTGTGAAGGCAAGCCATATTCTGTAAGTGGAAAGATCACACATTTAATAAGTTGATGACTCAACAACCACAACACGATTTAAAAAATATACATAATATGTGTATAGCTCCTCCTATGCATAACAGTACTGACTTACAGTCACTTATGGCAATTTAGTCGTGAATATGAGGTGCTTCATATTCATGCTACTTGCATTATTCACCACAAACTCTAGATTGTCATCAAGGAAAGGTGATTTTCTGCAGAGCTTGTTGTAATTAGTCACCATACACTTTCTTTATCATAGGTGATAAAGCTGGAGTAAAGTTCAGTAAATGTGATTGTATTTCCAACCTAATGGATCGAATGAAAGTGATTTTTCCATTTTTTTTGTAATTTAGGAAAATTAACTCATCATCAACTAGATTCAATATTTCATAGCATTCATGAAATCAGATTGGCAGTATCAAGCTGCTTGATTAGTTTAAAATAACTAGGGACTCCTTATTGATTTGTGCTTCATTCTTGTTTAAAAACACCCGTTCAGGATTTGATTTATCTGAAGAAACACGCTGAGCTTCTCCCAGCTTTGTAAAACAAAAGTTCTCTTAAGACCAGTAAGATGATTAATAATTTTCCCGAAAAAGGAAAATAAGAATAACTTAAGCTTATTAAAGTCAAGATAGATTCAATGTTTTCCTCCGAGTTTCTTATAGGGTTCCTTATTGTCTCAGCAAGAACTTGCCTTTATGCTTTTGCAGCAATTGTTCACTGCATTTTCCTCTGGCTTCTGTTTCTTAGAGGTCAAAATTTCTTAGCTGTACACAGTGTCGAGATTTACTCATACGATTAAAGTCATGTTTTTCGGTTGGTGGTGGAAGGAAGAGGTGGTAAGATATGGATGGGATTTGAAATCCAGTCTTCCACTATGAAAAATTTTTTTGCAATGCAGCCAAAACCAGAACTTCCTCAGTCCTTAGGGATAATGCTCTTCCCCCTTTCAGGTGGGTCTGTTTAGTGGACTGAATGGTCAAGAATATAATTACACAAATATTGACTCCTCTTTCTATTCCTGTCTTCGAATTGTTTTGCCTTTGTTGCATTTCTTTCCGTCCTATACTTTATATACTTTAGCTTTTAAATGAACGTCTTTTCCTATATGACCAATTCTGGTGTTTGGGTGATTGATATAGATCACTGTGGAGTGTACTTATACATATACGGTACGTTTGGATTTCTCTTGTATTGAGAACTGTTTGAGCTGGACCTTGTACATTTTAGTATTTTGCCATCAAGTTCAGTTAGTATGGTCCCAATTAATTCTCTGATTTCTTGTTTTACTCTCTTTTGGTTGTGTTTTACATACATAGACTCGAAATTGGTTAAATTTTCTAATATTCAAGTAAAACAACAATATTTCCACTTGCTCGGCAATCAACTAAGGTGGGAGATACAACACACTTGGAAAGTGAGAAAGATCGCTAGTTTCTTTTCATGTTTATTCCTTCATATCTTTAATTGATGTCCTTGCGGAAAATTTATGCATTAGATGTCGAAATCCGTTTGGTGTCGAAATTTGTTTGGTGTCCTCTCATTTGGTACACTTTTGAAACGCCTGTGTTTCGAAAAAAAAATACAATGAAAAAGGTGTACTTTATGTGTTCTTGTCGTCTTCAGAAAAGAAAAGCTTGCTAGGTTGGAAACTCCTTGCAACAGTAAAATGTATGATTATTAGGGTGTTTTTCTATGTTATTGGTCAAAATGTTAGAAAAATATTTTCTCTAAGAAAATAAATTATTTAAAAATATGGAAAATAACTTTCCGAATAGAAATAGGGAAAATATGTTACATAAGTAGTCATTGTCTCCTCTCCACCCACCTAATCCTCCAACCCCTACCCCTTGATCATCCCACCCACCACCATCCCGATCCCCCACTCACCATTCCATCTCGCCTCATAATGTTTTGCTAGATAACATATGAATATTGTTGGGATTATATTTTCTTGCTTAACTTACCCAACTCTAGTAATAAGCAAGAAATTTATTTATTTTTCAAGAAATCATTTTCCGTGGGAAACATTACCAAACACACCACAATACTGAAAGATATTGCCCACTTAAGCAGCTGGTGCATGTCAGCATATCTTATCTATCTTCCCGTAATTATGGCCATATCCCGCTATTTTACCGCTTATGCCCTTCAAATAACAAATCTTTCTCATCAAAATTCATAAAAAAATAGGAAATTGGGAATGCAGAAATACCCAGGAATACAAGTAATTGGGACAGTGCCCTAAACTATCGGCCAAGGTCTTGCACGAAGGGGTACTTGATTTAACATCTGCCTCATTTGATATCAAATTCTCTAGATTATCTGTTAAAAGGTAAAAAAGCTGGTAGACAAAGAAAACAGAGATGCACGGTAGGTTTCTGCAGGGGGACCCTGCTAATAAGGCGCGCGTGGCTGTCGTGTGCAATCCTATGGCCAATTGGCTACAATCACATCAAACAGAAGTCATAGTTTTTGAATGCTTCAGGTGCCGTGGTCATGATGGGAAACTCAATTTGTGGTACTGTCACTTGTACCTGATATGCCCATTATTGCACCCCACTGACGTACCTTATTCAACTTCCCTTTCTTTTCTTCTTTCAAAAGGTAGTGAGAGCACATAAGTTCCTCACAACAATCATGTGTTCAACCCAATCAAGTTTTTGTCCCGACTAGCTGGGAATTGTGGCTTAGTTTTACTTCCCTATTGGTCATTTTTCTTCATCCTTAAGCCTCAATAATTGATTATCTTTTAATCAAGTATTAGCTTTATAATTTATTTGACTGGTTGATCTTGATCATCATAAAATTAATCTGCATGACGGGTACTCCATTTGAGTTCTTATTGAAGGTTGGCTCTCCAAAAAATTGAACTGGGACGAAAGTCCCAGGATCTTCTAATGGGCAGAAAGTGACTTTAGAAAGAGACAATTTTTGATAATTTTGTTATATACTACTTAAAAGTTGTGGTTGTGTTAGTGTAACTGTTTTGGCCTTTTTGGTGATGCAAATCAAGTTTTAAAATCAGGAATGGATAAGAATGGGTTTGTGTTGTATAAAAGCAGAGAGCAAATTAAAGTTGCTTGATGATCTATTTCGTCACGCATGAGACCTACCTGCTACCTTAGTACATCTGTTAGCGATTCTGGACCCAATTGATAATTTTTTAGCTTTAAATATAGGGCCACTTTGAAATATGGTACAAAGACAAGTTAATTTCGTTATTGCTAGTAGTATTAAAACAATTTTATTTCTGGATTACATGCTTTGTTAATTGATTGTTGGTTGTTATAGACTTCTCTGTAGTCTGTACTATTCATTGCCTGTTTTATAAGAATTGCTGTTAACCTTTTTGTTATGGCTTTATTTTACTCTGCATGCATAATCAATCTATTTAATTGTGAAGAAAGTTCACCAACCTAAGGATTTCCTTACTGGGACTGTTCCAGCTTTTATGTTTAACACCATAAATAGTTGATCCAAAAAGATAGATGATTAATTGTTATCATTAATTAGGTCGTTGACTATAAATAGATTGGTCAGGACAGGATAAGTTCTTCATGTGTTTACCCTTTTTCATCTCCTTTTTTTTTCCAGCTTAAAGTAACGTTAGAATGGACTATTAAACTATTCCCAAGTTGAATGCTTGTATCTTTTGTTGCTTAACATGTTTAATAACATTGACACCTCAAGGTGCAAAGCATAAAGTTTGATAAGTTGTGTGATGGTGCTACATTTCATTACTATTTACTTGGAGTTTTGGGAATATCATTGAAGTTTGCTTACGTACTTGTTAAGGTCTAAATATAATCCACTATGAATTGTGGAGAATAAAGGTGTTTTAATTTTTCTTTAAGCAAATGGGTTTTCTTTTTAATTATCCTCATGGTTTTGATTACTGTTGCTGCTGTCGTAAAGCTCATCATTTTAAATTGTTCTTAGCCGTTTATGTAAGTACTAGTTTCTGAAAACGTACGTTGTACATTATTCCAGACAATGATATATTCATCACATCTTCCACACAATCAAATATGCAACCATATTGAAATAAACATCTTAACTATCCATTGAGAATATTGATCTCTATGATATTATAGATGGAGAAACTCACAAATATTGTGAAAGAAAAGCAACTACTATATGATAAATGCTTGTACATTTTGATTTAGTAATCTACTGAATAAAAATAGATCAAATAAAATAATAATAAATTATTGTAATTGATTAAGAAAAATATACAGAACTTTCACATATGTAAGAGATATTAGGCAAGACAAAACATTAGTTAATTATCTCAATTTTTCTTTTCAAGGAAATCAACAAGACCTTTCTTTTGTAATGGAAGATTATGTAGTTTTTTCTTGTAAAGATGGGTTTTAAATAGGAGAAAATAATTAATTAAATTGGAGAATTGCAACTTAAATTTTATGTAAGAAATTAAATGAAAGAAAGTGAATGAAAAGAAATAAAGTCTAAAACGTATGTCTTTACTTATTTCACCAATAGCTAGAGGCCTTAGTAGATGAATATGGTCAATAACTCAATATATTAAAGTTAGTGGAGTTTTGGTTAAAATCATTCCTCGACTCAAATCTAATGTACATCCTTATATTATCTAAGTGAGCAAAATGCATCCTTATACTATTCAAAAAGTAATAAGTATCATCCTTCAGATTATTTTTGTTATGAAACTGATTGAACCAATTAAAAAAAAGATATGTTTTAATTTGTTCATCATGTCTTAGCCACGACAAGAAGATCAAAGGTATCTAAAAAGAATAAGGATATTGGATAGAAATGATCTTTCATTTTCAGAATTTAAATTTTGTGTGTTGTTAGTTTATATGTTTTTTGCATTATCAAGTAAATTGACTTGCAACATTACACAAGTCTTGAAATATTTATACAGTAGGTTTCGATGTTTAGAAAGATTATGTAAAAAAAATTCATTTTACAATGCAATTCACAATTTATATAATGTACATAAATGTTGGAAATTTAGTGAAATTACGTAGCCATTTAGTTATGAAAAAAAATATATAATTACTTTTATTTGAATTTTTTGAAGTTGGAGTTGTATTTGGTCATACTATTTACAAAGAATATTTAAAATTTGAATATATTTTATCTAAATATGATTTAAACACTCAATTTTTAAAAATTAGAAAAATCACCCAACTTGACTAGCTTAACCATGTGTACATTTATTCATTTGACTTGACACATTCTTTTGTTGCTGGCATGAGTTTCTTAAAAAAATAGACAGAAGTATGAATCTTGCAACTTTTTAAATAGTACAAGGATGATTTTTGTTCACTTATATAACACAAGGATGTACTTTAGATTTAAGTCATAATTATTAAGTTACCCTTCAAATTCTTCAGATTTTCTATTTTCAAAAGGTGTTGTCAATAAAAAATTTATAGGATTATTTTAGTAATCTAACTTTTTTACTTTGTTGTTTCACACTTTTAATATAATATGATATGATTAATGAAACTTAGAACTATCAGAACCAATTATTCTGTTTCTTAACCCTGTTTTCATGATCCTGTTGTTTGGTTGAGAACAAATTATCCTAGGATCATCCCATTATGTACATGAGATTACTTATTTTATCACTATGATATAAATGGTGGGATAAATAACCCAATGACTAAGGTAGCAGAATACATAACTTAATCTGTAAGGTGGAAAGGAAAAGCAATAAAGAAAAGGAAGTTAATAAACACTTCGAATACATACGTAGGCACAAATATGACTGATTTTTGTGTCAATTTTGTCAAGTTGTACTGTGACAAACAGCTCAATCAATTGCCGACATATTTATCTGAAAAGTATTCAGATGAAAAATCTTGGAATTATATTTACCCTATTAAGATTTCTAGTCTACTGGAAATTTAGTTGCAGTAGCATCAAAGTGAATTTGATGTGCACCCAATTCCAGAGACATTGTTGATATTGTGTCTGCTTCTAATGTAGCGTTGTTTTTAGTGCTGCTTACTCTCCTCTATTTGGTAATTTTAGAGTATTTTTATTTCCTTTACTTTGATGATAGAAATATTAGAATAGAATTATACTCAACATGACAATGATGAAAATATCTTTTATTGAAATTTTTGCAATTTCTTGAGATCTTGGAATGAATCTCCATACTACTAGACATTCTTAGGCTACCTTAAGAGACGTGTTGGAATGAAGCTACACTATCTTTTTTATGTTTAGCTGAGGCCTACCTTCGTAACTAGGGTCATGAAGTTGCTACTTGATTAATAGTTGAACATGTTTGATAAACTTGGGGCTTATATTATGCAAAACCTTGAAGTACAAGGACAAAAATGACAAATTTATGTTGTGTTGTTCTGATCTACTGACCTCTAAAATGAACCAAGAGGTCTGGATTTTGACTCTACTCTGTAATGATTTTTTACTTTTTTCCGTTGGTATGTTCTATATTAATTGTCAAGTTTTATTTTTCGAGAGTCTAATTGATTATTTTTTTGTGTTGAATTGCATAAATTAATTCTATATCTTAAAACCATAATTTACATATCTAAAATTGTATGAAAAATACTATTAATTATAATATGATAAAAAAAATAATTATTAATTAAAATTTATATAGTTTGATATTTGAAAAATAAAACATAACAAGTATTTTGAGATAGAACAAGTAGCACTTAAAAAGACTGCCCACGCATACAAATATTCAATCCCACAATGATTGAAAAAATAATTTTCAGTGCCCCACTGTTTTGAAAAATACACTAGTGACAAAAATAGAGGGGTAGAATGTTGAACCAGAGGCCACTTGCAAGAGAGCCCATACCATATAGTATTAGGTTTCTAGAGGATTTTACTTGGTTTGCTTTGCCTCTGTGGGTATTTGAAGAGCCAGACTTTACCTCTCTAGTATTTTTAAATGACGGCTTGGGATATATTATTACTTCTTTTTCTTTCTTATCCCTTTTCTAATCTAAAACTAAATTTTATTTATTGGGGACAGTGGTATATGACTATAACTACAGTACTAACGGGCAAAAACGTTGCCAAGTTATTTAAGTGGAAAATATCTTGACTTAGAAAAGAAATTAGTTTAGTAACCAAAAAGTCATCAAGCTAGATCAAAAGTAATGAGAAGCAGGATTAATTCCTGAACATATTACTCTTGTCTGTGACTTTCTTTGTCTTCTACTTGTGCCTGACAAAGATTTAGAGTAGCTAGGTATAGCCTCGAATATCATCAAATAGCAAACAAGAAAAATTAGACTAACCCTAATTAGACTAACTAAGGTTGTTGTGGAACAGTGACTACTCTTTCATCCTTAATCAAAATCTTGATTTCGACTCCACTTTCTCAGAACGAATTCAAATTTAGTTGAGCTCGAATGTGGAACTTGATCCAAACATCAAATGCGGATAATTTGTTTTCCCTTACTATATCGAAACACACGAGTAAAGTTGTAATACTTTCCATAATTATTCTTGTATAAACGTTGAATGAGTTGTGTCATGACTCACTTTTCGGATCAGTTTATTTTGATGGATTCAAAATTGACCCAAATTCATGCATTATCTCAATAAAGAAGCAGTCGTATTTGAGAAGAAATAAGCTTCAGCAAACATGTTGGTTGATGTGAAGAAAAACGTTTAAAGCAAAATAAAGTAGCCAGAAAGTGTTTTTCTTCAATAAAGCTCTCGTATACTGTAATTTGAAAAACATTTTGCTTTTTCGACTCTCTTTTCTTTTTAAAAAACTTTTCTTTTTCTTCTTATCTTTGCTTCTTCTTCTTTCTTTCTTTTTTCCCTCCCTTTTGGCAATATCCGAATCATATACTCTGATATAAATGATACAGAAGTTTAACCAACAATTTGGCATATATTAGATTATTATCCGTATGATTATATATTTCCGTGTAAAGCTACTCTATAATATTAATCTCTTTTATTACAATTCATTTTATACATTGATTAATAAATTAATTTGCATCAGAGAGCGGTTTTAATATTTGAATTCACAAAAAAGACGGATGATTTCGGCTTCCAAAATGGTCTCTCAAGAGTCAAGATGTTGACAAATCCACCCAAAATATGAAAACATAAATAAATCGCAAAACAGTACCGAAATTATCACCGGGAGAGCCCATAAATAACTTAAGAGAACAAAATATCTAATTAAATTCTCTGATAAATTAGATTGGCATAATACATAAATGTGTCTTTTAACTTGACATTATTTCACAAATATGCCCTCCAACTTTGGGTGTCAACAAATATACACTTGAAACATTTATAAAGTTGAACAAGTAGACACACAAGTCCTATGTGACATAATACACGTAAGACACCATATAGGATATGTGTGTCTATCTGTTCAACTTTTATACAAATTTAATTGTCTACTTGCTTACACACAAAGTTGAAGAACATAAATGTAAAATGACTCCAAGTTAATAGGGCATATTATGTATTATGCCAATAAGATTTGACAGAAAACAAGTATGGCTACTTTAGGTACTTCAACTTTTGGTTAGGTTAACTCAAAATATATTTGATCAAGGGAAGGAAGGAATCAGTAACGTACAGCCTGAAAATTGCAAATTTACATCCAAAAATTCATTCACCAGAGTCACCCAGCAACCACAATCTGAATAGCTTGGCCGAAAAAGAACTTGGGTGTTGAATGCAGCTAACCGTAATTTAGCCTACCTTTTATGAAAATGAAATAAAAAATGTTCTAATGTTGGTCATTGGTCCAGTAAGATGCGAGTAACACTATTACGTTCATCAATATGAGACTCCTTTCGTCAAGTTTAGGCAATGGTCAAGTAAGATTACAAATGCAGGTCTTATAAAATTGAATTTAGAAAAGGCACTTGATCATATGGGGCTTCCTCCTAAACCTAAGAAGAGATGGCCTTTGAAAGAAGATGGCTTAACTGGATAAAATTTTATCAATGGAGCCACTGAGAGCTTCTTTTCTTCCCAAAAGGAAATTCAGATGAACTTGCTATTTATTTTTATGATGTGGGACCACTAAAGATATGATTTTTCTTGGATTGGGGCAAAGGTGGCCTGCCTCACTAAAGATAACCTTCATAAAAGAGGGTTACCCTTATGAACAGATGTTATTTATGAGGAGGCCAAACGGAAACCACTAATACTAATCATCTTCTTTTTTTTTTGGCACCCCATAACTGACCAGCTATGGCAGCCATTTCTCAACTTTGCCGGAATCAAATGGTCAATGTCTAGGAATATACATAAACTCTTTGGAGTCATTGGTATAGATAAGGTTGGACAAAGTAAGAAATAGCTGGTGGCATATGATTCCAGCTTGTATCTGGTTGGTGTTTTGCAGATAAAGGAACTCCTCTTCTTTTTTCCCCACCCCGCCCCACTAGGAGGGGATCAATAGTGTTCCCACTTACCCTCCACTGACTTGAACCCTCAGCCTAACGGTTGATGGTGAAGGTGCTCAACCATTTGAACAACCCTCACTTGCCCAGATAAAGGAACTTGATATTTTGAAGGCAAACAAAAATCAGTACAGAGGATTAAGTTAGATTATATCTTATTATTTCGCTTTCAATTCTTGTATAAAAAGGAATATGCTATGAGGCATAAACTTCATTAGATTTCACATAGCCCCTCTAAAGATTATAAGAGGGCTATACTTTTGATTCTTCGCTCACTTGATCAGAAAATTACAGCACCTTTGTGTCGTTTACTAATACAATTATTACCATTTTATTTAAAAGGACAGAGGACTCCAAAGTAAGGACAATAGTGAACTACCAAGTTAGCACATCCCACATTTTTATGGCCAATTTCCTTCTAGATCTCTTCCTATACCTTAAAAAATGTTTGAGAAAAGAAACTATTTGATTGGAGAAGGTGGTACTTGTCCATAGGTGGATAAGCTGATCTGATTATCATTCACAAGACACCTAATCACCTGCCTTTTAATTATTTTGAAAAAAGAACTAAGTATGCTGTCAAACAAGACCAATCTACCTCCCATCGATAAGTACTGCCTTCTCAATTTGTCCAACTTCTTCATAATCACAGCTATGATTTAGGGTAGATACATAATGCAGGCGACTATGATTGGAAATTGAGACAAAGTAGGTGAAGAGTAGAAAGAAATCACACGAACTGAAGGTAACATCTCATGGGAAGTAAAGAGTGAGCAACATAATCTCTACCAAGTTATATGGGAGAAGGTAACTCTGGAAACTGTGAAAATTAGAGTGAAATATACCTAAAAAGAACCCCTAATGTTGGATTTGTTATGAGAAAAGCCAAAATCAAGAAGTCTAGAAGACAATGGTTACTGCAAAATAAGGTAGGCTTAATCTCTGGGTAGAAAGATTTCACGAACTGTGTTCTTGACAGCATACTTAACTACTTTTTTATATTAATCGAAAAAGAAATGGACAAACATCCACCTACTTTGTGTCTCAACTCCCAGTAGTAGATGTGGTTGTGAAGTTGTAAAAACTAAGAATAAATTTCCTATTTCAAGAAAAGAGCGAGCAGAACAATTTCCACCCGGTCAGATAGGAAAAGAACTTCCAGGCAACTGCTGAGACAGGTTTCTCCCGTGGTAAAAACACTTGTATTTCCTTTATTTCCGACCTAGAGGTTTGACAGTTCTAGTCGCCCAGGAGGATGTGAGAAAGAAGCACCCTGTGTCCTTGAAAATATATATCAGGAGCTTCTTGTTCAAATGATAATGGACATGTACCTAAGATCATGAGATGATTTTTCCTTTTCATTCTAACAGTAAAGGAGGTTGCAATAGCTCAACACCAAACACATCATGACACAATAAAAAATTGAGAAACTGTTATAATTGGAAATTTGATACCCTATCATCTTAGTTATTGATAATTTGATATTGTATAAGTGGTATAAGAGACAACATATGAGTGTCACTCTTTGAGATGGGGGTAAGTAAATGTGGATCTTTCTTCATCAAGCAATGCTACAGCCTACAATGCATTAAAAATAGCTAAGAGTACCAGCATAAACTGGTCCGGGAAGATCTGAATAAACAAAGTATCTCTTAAGGTGGTTCGCTTCAGCTGGACTGCTATTCATGATATTTGTTTGGCTTGGTTTTATCTCCAGATAAGGGGTATGGTTATGTTTAACAGCTGCTAATGTGTGCCAGAGAGTTGGAAGATGCTAATCATTTATTTAGTTGTGTGTCTCTTGACACAGTTATCGAATATGCTCCTTTATATACACAAAGTTGATGATGCCCATGCCTCTACAGGGAACTTATTTCAGCTGGTAAGGAAGGATACTGGCAAGCAGCACCAAAAGGGTTGGACCATGATTCCAGCTTGCATTTTTATGAATTGTTCGGAAAGAGAGAAACAACAAATGCTTCAACCCAAGGTTTTAACAGTAATATATAAAATAGAAATGCTTATATCTGTTAGCTAAAATTGAAATATATACACAATATAGACAATTAATTTGTACTCTTTAGCTCCTTACCGGAAGTATAGGGAGCTGGTGTATTTTGTATCCACTTTGTAGAGGTAGCACCCTTTTGGTGCTAATTTAGCCAATGTGATGAAATTCTTTTACTTGTCAAAAGAAAGCAGAAATTAAATGGCTCTAGAAGTTTTGATAAGAAAGTAGATATATATGATAAACACACGTGAAGACAACATGCTGCAAGTTACAAATCCAGAGATTTGATAATTATGTGAATATTGCATCACTATATGATGCAAAATCTTTAGTACAACTAGATATATTAGAAATATTAGAACACACTAAGGTCAAGATTCTGAAAAGCTTCCCCACCATATTACCAAGATAATGATTCGGCAACCAATATTTTCAAGCTGGAGAAGAAAAAAATCTCATAATTCTATGGTGTACACTTTCACCATCTCATTGAGAAAACAAAACCAGCTCTAAATTTCCAAAATAGTACTAAACTACTAGCCTTTGAATATACAGAGATTTAGAGTTTTCATCATTTTTCAGTGGTAATCCAACTAGTTGTCTATGTGATACTCATAGAATAAAATTGGCAACTTTACATATATAGCACCAAAACTAAAAAGGTAAGGAAGAAAAAGGAAAATGATATGAAAAGATTTTCAACATGCTCATCTAAAATGAGATTTGTACTATGTCCAGGAAATCTGTCAACAGAACAGAATTTGCAATGTCAGAGCACAGGTTCAAAATTGTATCTAACCTGAAAATCATTAACATGTCCTGGACCAGCACTCCTTCCATTTTCCCTCTCATAATCAGCATCATCCGTGGGCAACTCGTGGCGACAAACAGGACATGTATTACGGATATTTAGCCATGGCACAATACAATCACAATGGTAATCGTGAGAACAAGGCAACCTAGTCACTTTCTCCGTTGACAAAATCTCATCTTTGCAAACTGCACAAGCTGCATTGCTTCCTTTCAAATCTTCATCACTCACGACCAGCAAAGGAAGATTTTCCAGTACAGATTTAGCTGCTGGTGGACTACCCTTTAACCTCTCTTGGCTTCCAACAAAATCAAAAGTACCAAACCCACCGTCATCTTGAAGTATAACAGCATTGTGAAATTCAAGGCTCCTTTCGAAATCATTAACCGCCAGCAGAAATTCCCATTCTAAATTCCTCACTTGCCCCTCTTCTCCGTCTTCACCCAAACCCAAATTTCCTTCTTCGGAAGAGAAATCAGAAGAAACAGAAATTTCTTCCATTCGTCCAATCAGATAACTCATATTGTCCCGCCTCCCTTCAACCCTCTCAACTTCTTCCCACTCTGAATCTTCATCCAAATCCCCCTCATCACCAACCCGAAAACAGCTCCACAAATCCGGCACTCTCGAATCACCAATTTGGTGAATAACCCCCGAAATTACCTCCACATCTTCTGAATCGGACTCGGAGTCTACCCCAACGACCCGAAGTCCATCAAATTCAAACTCAAGCTCTACTTCTTCACCGTTTGGCAAAACCCTAACATTGGAATTGCTGTGAACAACACGGGGATGATCCGTAACGTAGTCATTTCGGGAGTCGAACAAATCGGTTACAAGGTCCATTTGGTCTTCAGTGCCATAGAAGAAGGAACTAGGGTTTGCGATCAAGTCGGAGCGGTCGGACTCCGAATCAGCGGATTCGGATTCGGGGCCCGAGTCAAAATCATCAAAAGAGGGAATAAAGAAGGTAAGGTTAGAAGGAGAAAAGGAGTATGAGGTGTCCTCCTGTTCGACTTCGTTCTCGCTGAAATTGGTTGTCTGTAAATGGAAACTTTGAAGGCTATAATTTTCCGCCATTGAATTGGAAAACAAGTAAACAACACAAAAGGGGAGCTCAAATTAAGTTAAAGCTCCATTGTTCTGCTTGTTCACTTAAAGACATAGTAATACATAAACACATTGCCTTAACTTGACGTCTGTCTATAACTATGATCTTTAGCTTTGAATGTGCACAAGTAATTATTTAAATTTGTATAAAATTGAACAAAAAAACATATATATTTTACATGGCATCCTACATAAAAATTTTATGTCCTACGTCCTATATGTATTATGTCATATAGGAGATGTGTATCTATTATTCAATTTTATACAAATTTAAGTGTCTACTTGTTCATACTTAAAGTTAGAGGGCATAGTTATCCACTGAAATCAAGTTAAGAATCATGTTTATGTATTATATTCCATAAAAACAAGTGAGAAGATGCATGATATTTGCTGTCCTTTTGTAATCTTTTTACAAATTTATATTTGGATAGTTTCAAATGTATATTATAAAATGATTAATATAATTATATTTTTGTTTATATAAAAATAGCTAAAATCATAAGAGATATATTGTGATCATATAATATAGTTTGTGAAAAATCATAGAAAATACGTTGTACGGTATAACTTACCTATATATGAATTATATATTGATTATATATCATACATACTCTAAAAGTTGAATATAACTTAACTATACATAGAATATATTCTGAGTATACTTGAAATATACACTGATTATTCAATCTCAATCAACTCAAAATTACATCTAAACTATCTCAAAACATTTGATATGATTTTTTTTATGTTTCAAGTCTATTGATACATAATTTTCTAAAAACTATTCATATTCGTGGTACATTGAATTTTTACAAAGAAGAAAAACCTGGAAGAAGAAGAGGAAAAAGAATCTAAAAGAAGAAACTGGTAGCAGAAGACGACGACAATAAAGGTGGAGAAGAATTAACCATTTTTTTATAATTAAATTGACTGAATAATCATTTGATATAATTATCCTAACAAAAATGGTCTCTATTTTATTTATTAAGTGTTAAGGTGATGTGCCTTAAATCTGATCGAAGAAGAAGAAGAAATTGAAGGAAATGTACTTATGACTCTTTATGTTTATAAATTATGAACGTTGCAATTTAAAAAATGACTGATTATTTTAAATATATAGCATCTAAACATTTAAAATGATTGTAATACTTTTGGTTGCTTATCGTTATGGTTGAAAAATTAAATCGTATCGTAAAATGAATCAGACATATTAAAATTTAATATTTAATTTGATTTTAGATTAAGAAAATCAACAATGTTTAATTTGATTTTAATTTTATTTTAAAATAAACCAAATTGAATCGAGTTACCATAAATTTTATAATTATTTATTTATTATTCATAAATAAAAATATAAAAACTCATGTTAGTGCTTTTGGTACATAATTTAGTTGTACTCCTCCATGGGTAGATTGAGCTTGAGGTTTACATTTTATTTTTTGCTATAAAAAATTAGTATTCTTTTGATCTTTAGTGTATAATGATTTTAGTATTGCCTATTTAAATTTCTTTATTTGTGTAAAAATAACTCTAATATTGTTTAATTGATTAATTGAATCTACAATAGCTTTTATATGAATTGTTCATGTACGAGGTGTCCGTGTTTATTGAAAGATGTATGCTCTCATCACACTTATTGCTTTCAAATTGAAAACACTAAAATACCCGAATTAAATCGAATCGAACTGTAGTTATTTTTTATTTAATTTTAGATATTTAGATACTGACTGTTTTGATTATAATTTTAACCAATAATCACTCCAAAACAAACCATGAAAACCTCTAAAATAATACTCAAATATACAAAAAAAAAATATTTAATTTATTGTTGCGTTAAAAATTTTCTTCTCCTCAAATATTGCAGCTCCTAATAAATTGCTCGCTCTTTCTTTTTTCAATATGACAGAGGGAAGAAGTTTTGGGAAATATTTAGGGTACCCTATCTATGTTAACAAATTGGATCGGAATGACCTTCAGTTCCTACTTGAGAACTTCAAATAATGCCGTTTGACGGGTTGGAAAGTTAACTTGCTTTCTGATGCGGGAAGAGCCACTCTTATCCGATCTACTTTTAACAGTCTTCCCAGCCACGTAATGCAGCTTATCAAAGTCCCGGATCATATCAATGATCAGATGGAACGCTGTGAGCGTAACTTTTACTGGGGAACTACCCCCACCCATAAAAGGCTTCATCTTCTTAAATGGTCTTGTATTACTCAACCAAAAGATAGTGGCGGACTGGGTATTCAAGATTTGCGCACTAAAAATAAAGCTCTTATTGCGTCAACTGCTTGGAGACTTTTCCAATCACCAAACTCCCTTTGGGCTAAGGTTCTCTACAACAAATATTTAGCGCGCTCTACTAGGCTTACTACTGCTTCTCATACCTAAAAAACTTTGAAACTTGGCTGGGCCAACTGTAGACATGGATTACTATGGCGGCCTTCTAGAGGAGATCGTATCAATCTCTTTCATGATCTTTGGTTTACCCCAGGTGTCAGTCTGCGGATGCTCATTAAGGGACCTCTGACAGAACGAGAAACCACATTAACGGTAGCTAATATGCGACAAGTTCGCAACTAGTCTCTTAATGAGCTATCTTTTGAATTACCCCATAGCATCAATCGACTCTGTTTATTTTCCCCGTTTGATCATATTTCTTGGGGTTTCACGGAGACAGGCGTCTTCTCAGCTAAGTCTTGCTTTACAGAACTTAAGAAGTTAACTAACTTAGAGACGTTGCAACTAATTCAACTACCAATGTCGACTTCTCTTGGATCTGGGGAATGCACCTTCCTCCTAAGCTTAAGCAATTTTTATGGCTTCTCAATCATGGACGGCTGCCGACCTCTAGTTTTCTCAATATTATCCAATCTCCTCTTTGTGTGCTTTGTGATTTGCGAGTAGAAGAGACATGTGCTCACTTGTTCCTTTTATGTCCTAAATTAGCGCCGTTATGGTCTGAGTTAGGAATCACTCAACCAATTGATTCACTGGGTACTTCTCCTTTGCTGGAAATTCCAATTTGGTTGTCTCGCTTTGTAACACTTTTGGGTGGTAGATTTATTCACCGCATATCCGCTTTAACCTTCTTTTCCTTCTGTCTCTGGACTATTTGGTTGGCACGAAATAAATATATCTTCGAGAGGTTTCTCGGTAACACCTTCGTCCATTGCAAACGTGACAGGTGAGTACTGGTTCATGGCGGGGAATCCAAAACCAAATCGTAGTTCTGTGCACATGTATGTCAAGTGGAACCCGCCTACAAATTCCAACTTTATGCTTAATACAGATAGTGGTTTTGATTCTGCCTTAGGCTTATCAACCTTAGGGGGTGTTTTTAGGAATAGTGTCGGAGATTGGATTCTTGGATTTACAGGCACTTGTCCTACTTCAAAGCCTCTTGAGACGGAAATGCGGGCTCTGTTGCTAGGACTCACCTTAGCATTGCAATATGAGATGATGCATCTGGAGATTAACATTGACTCATTACAGTTGGTGCACCTGTACGTTAAACTCCCCTCTGTTTCATGACTCTCCTTTGTTAATTGATTGCAGGTACCTCCTCCGCAGGATGGGTGATCCACGGGTTAGTCATGTTTACAGGGAACAAAACAAACTAGCGGATGCTTTAGCTGCTGTCGCCATAACTACTACTTCTGTGAATAATAACACTATGTTGTTTTGGAACTCTCCAGCATCCTTGACGGATATTTTGCGGGCTGACAAGAATGGAGAGTTGTATAGTAGAAGAGTGCAGGCTGTGTCCCACTCCAGTAGGTTAATGTCTAATACTAGTTCGGCTAGGCAGGTTGTACATACATCCTCCGCTAGTTCGGTTGTTTCTGTAATGGCACAACCACAACTTATGACCCTGTAAACTGTTTTGTTATATGCTATTTACTCATTTTTTACCAAAAAAAAAAAAATGTCATTTTACTAGGTTAAGTTAAATAAAATAAAATTAAATATTTTCAAAATTTATAATGAAATTATGGCCAGTAGAGATAAATATACATTTGATATTCAAATTCTTTGAGCTAAATTTTATATTTAATTTATAAGAAATTTATTTAATATGTATAAATTATTATTTTATAATCTTATACTTACTTTTAAAATTTTGAATCATAAATTTCATATTTTGAATCGATTTATGAAAAATACACAAATTAAATAATACTATAAATTATATATGATGATAATAAATTTCACATTATTAATACAATTAACTCTTTTTATTAAGAAAATATATAAGTAGTAGAATAAAAATTTACAAAAATAATATATTTTGTATGTAGTAATTTATTTTTTTTCGCGTATCAACTACGCGTGTATTTACCAGTTCAAATAGGCAATTTTAACCTCATTATTAAAGGGCATTGAGCCACCCCTATATTATTCTTTTTCTTAATTAACGAAGGAATTCTTGCATGAAATTTCGGTAATATGTCCGATCAAAACCCTAAACCCTAAATCTATTATCTTAATATTCTAAGGAAAATTCAAGAAAAGAAAATTTTCAAGAACCTGTTGGCTTTTTTCAAGAAAATTCAAGTACTTTTTTAAAAATAAGTTAAGTTGTCATTCTGGCAGTGCATGTTAAGGATGTTCAAGAATTTGTTTTCCCTTGCTTTCGTCTGTTAAGTAATGTACTACTTCTCTTCCCATTTTCATGATATTATTCTTTTTAATTCATTAAGAAAAAGAAAAATTGTTCTGGTACTTTCCTTTCATCATAAATTCCCCTCATGATCTTCATGTATTTTAAGTCTCATTTTAGTAGCGGCTATATTAATCTATAGATCATGATCGACGCATATGGGTGTTACAATACGTCTTCGATCAAGAAGAACATAATTTAAAATCGAAGATTCTACATCTGCAAATTCAGCATTACTATTCGTTGAACTAATCAGAAATTCCTTTTATATAGTGGATATACATGGACATCAACAATATAAATACACCATTGTTGACTTTTGTGTTACATATATACCTTTTCTTCTATTAGTGTGATGCTCCATTCTAGTTTCAAAGTTTTTTTTTTTTCCAAATGAATATTTTTATATCGCAACACTATTTCTTTTTTACCATGAGATTTACATTCTTGTAGGACTGTTCTTTTTATGTTTGTTATTCTTATAAGTTGTGTTCTCCTAAGTTGAACTTTAACCCAGTTTCCATTTTCTATAGGCATGGGAATCTGTTATGTTAAGGTCAATGATAATGGTAAGTATTAGTTTCTTTGACATTGATCTAATGCTTTTTGATGGGCATAAGTTCTGCTCAATTTATTATTTTAGTTGTACCTTCTTCTGAAGGATATGGTGTCTCATGAGATGGACTGATACTGAGGAGAGAAATTAGATATGGTAATCATTTTGCAAAATATTGGACTGACAACTATTATATTCATAACTTGGAATGGCTGTCGTAGTATATAAGGTTGCATGCATTACTCAATTGATTGGTTGTTTGACGGTTTGTGTTCATTAGTATCTTTTTACAAATGTCCTTTTATTTATTGTCCCACCGGTTTCAGAGTGCTATTTTCAACCCCACGAGGAGTCAGTCAATGCACGATGAGGAACTACCAATCAGTAACCAATTGACGTTGGATCCGGTGAAGCGAAAAGCGCCTTTACCTTTAGTTGGAAATAAATATAGGTCGGATTTCCACTTCTATAAGCGTCTATGGCAGATGGAATATGAGATCTAGGAAAGTCTTTCTTCTTTTGTTAACTTAAAGGCTATGTAGAATCCCCATCCACGTTAATTAGAAAATAAAAAACAAAAAACAAAAGATTATTTAATACCATATTCTATTAAGTCAGTTATAGTAGACTCCGGAATCCAGAAAACTTCAAATCAAGAGGTCATACTCCGCCAACTATGCTTGGTTAAAGCTTTATCCCGGTTTGTTTCATTTCCTTTCAAGTCTAGTGGAATCACTATGTGGATTTACTTGTAATTGGGGAAACTGGGATGGTTGTACACGACACAAAATATTGATGCTTACATTTTGTTTTTGCTTTTATTGTATGATGTTCATATACATCGCATTGTTGGTGCCGTATTTGCAATAAAATACCTTCTTTATCTGTACCGCGTCCCAAAACATATATAAATAGAGAGAGATGAAATATATTTTTTGTTGATCACAACTGTATGTAGATATTTTTTGATTATTTATTCTAAGCTAAAGTTGAGTTGGAACATACATATTGGTACTTAGGTACTTTTAGCTAGCTCATAGAGATATTAAATGTCCCTGGTTCTTGTTTGTCAATTATAACATGTCACTTGTTCATTTTTGTTTCATGTTAGATGTGCAATCAACTTGCCAGAAATGATGTGTAGCATTGAAATCCCTTTGTTGGCACCATTGATACTAACTGTGTTAATCTGATAAAAGGTATTTTGATGTGTATTTCAAGAATCTATTGTGGTGACTAGTTGGTTCTTAATGGTACTTGTACGATTGGTGCTCTGCCCTTCTCTTTATTGAGGATACTATCGCGAATATCTGGACTGGAAGTGACTTTGTCAGTGAGAGCAATTGTAGAAGTAGTCAATCAGCTCCGCCATTTTACCATGGCAAGAAGAAGTTATTTGCCACGAGTGAGTTTTCAAGAAAGGCAACAGGAAATAAGAATATTAAGACTGTTCATGATGTGCCACTCAAGCCAGGTAATTAGTCCTTGAGTGCTTGTTTGTGTTAATAGTCAATGATGTTAGAAAATGTGTGCAACTAGTTATTGTTCTTTTCCATCACGCAGAAACTAGAGTTGTAAGGAGACTGCATCATTCTGCAGAAGCTATCTGCTTGGAGCTTCCACGGCAGTCATCCCATTAATGTGATCAATCTTCCACCCCAAGTTGTGGTGATGGTGTATTCTCTGATGAAAGGTAATGTTATCAAATTTCTTGGGAGGATTAGGTCTCATTCTGATATTATCTCAATAAAATATGTTAGTAATTCACACGACCTGATGTTTCTCTCTTCAGGTCAAGTGTGAAACTGAAACTTGTTAACATTTGGAATAGCAAATTACAAGCTCTAGGGGAGTGCACAAGTACACAGGACGAGGAGTCAAAAGAAAGTAAACTATTCCTGCCATTCATTCCTGACGTGAATAAGAGCTGAATTTTTCTACTGCATGTTTCAGTTAATTAGCTTCATTTCTTTCATCCAGTTTTCAAGATTATCTTAGAGAATTCTTATTAATCATGAAAACATTAGAGATTACAATGACTTTTTCCAAGTCTCCTAGGCCACAAAAATAGTTTCTTTCATATTCCATCTTGCTTGTGTGTCATGCCTGACATTTTTTATTCAAATTTTCAGAATTTTCACAAACAAAATCTCAAAGTTTCTTACTGAAGAAAAAGAGTGATAGATGGTGCTTTCTCTTTTGCTTCATCACTTTGTAACTGTTTGGCGGAGTTTATTCTTGTGTAGAAACTTAAGCCCACGTCGAGATAGATGTGCGCTCCTTTTTACATAGTCAAGGATTATGATCTTTTGTTTGATTCTAACATTTATCTTCGTTGAACATTATACTCATCGTCATGTTCTACAGCATGCTGCAGATGAGTGAATTGTAACTTACTGAATTATCAGGTCCTATCTGGAAAAATGAGGACAACAACCTATCTTGATTCTGAGCAAGAAATGGTATGTTTATTTTGGTCATAGGTAACACTGATTTTGAGTCTTTGACCATGCTTTCACAGGTCATGCTTGAGACCAAATTCAAAACTGGGGTTGGATCTGCAATATTCATTCTCAAGCTTCAAGATCATTTACCAACTAAGTTACGATCTTTGTTTGGAGTTTCATGTCACAACCAGTCTATGGAACTTGAGAAAACTGTCATTTACATTTCACTTACTTTTGCAACATGAAGTTATATGTTTTGGTTGAAGCAGTAACATTATAAATCTGATTCACAAGCAGCTAAAATCTGTCACACTTCTTGCGGTAACATTTTCTAATACTTGTCTCTGTCATATTATACATTCCTAAAGTAAAGTACATGCAAGCCATCTGCAAATCGGTCTTAGAAGGGAAAGGTATTGTAGTACTGATTGTAGTTGTTGATACAGGATTAGTTGCTCACCTACTACATTCTCAAACCTTTTACTACAACTTATAGCTTATCTCTTCAACATTTATATTCCTCCCTCCGGTGGATATATGCCTGTCTAAATGTGGAAAAAAAGAATGACAAGCATTTCTTCTCAGACTAGTTATTATTTTTTGAGGTATCAATAACACAGTTTATATCAGTTATGTGCTCCATCTTAAGGCTTTCATGTGTCATTTGTGCGCATTGTCTCTTAAGGTCCATTTTATGTTGTTTTTTTGGGTAAAAAGTAAATACCATTGACAAACGAAGGGGCCAATACACCTACAGAGCGGCTAGAATCCATAGCCACCTTCTATGATCTTTTAAGCCTCCTACTGAACAAGAGAACTAGTTACATGAAAAAATGTTGAATCAACCTATAATTTCTATGAGCTTTCTTAGATCCTCTAAACAATGCTATTATTCTCTTTTATTCCATTTTATGCTATTCGCTTTCTTGGTATATTCCATTTTATGTTTTTATTGGGTTGGTTATAGCAAGTAAATTATGAATTGTAATTTATAAAGGAAGAGCTTTTTTGTTCTAATACCATCAGTAACTAGACAATGCTAGAAAGGTACTCTTCGAAGCACTATCATAAAGAACGAATGCAAACTTTCACAACCTGATCTGGAGGATAAGGACCTATATCCCTCAAAGTTCTGTAAACATTGATCACTTCATTTGCATTCTTGTTTAACCCATACTATTGCTTAAGATGTGGCCTTGAAATATGTCATCCACAACAGCAAACAACCTCGGAAGATTGGCGAGTAAGCCAAGAATCCAGAAGAACCACGTTCAGATGAGATTGGAGATCGGAGATCGATAATGACATCAGTCATAAGAATCTATAATATATTCAGATTACAAATTACATCTGCTACAAATTTAAAATAATTCTCCAAAATATCAAAGGTAATAATAACCTTTTATGGACAATTTAAAATAATTCTCCAAAAGAAAATTCCGACCGTTATGGAGTTTGAGAGAGAAAAAAAAAATTAATAAATTTTAATAGATTAAAGGTTTAACTAGGTTTGGCTATTGCCGTTAAACTTACCTGATAGTGTAAAAAAACTTTACACTGTCAATGCATACAAGTTAATTTATATAAATAAATAATCGTTGGTGAAGGGATAAATAAATTTTAAAATGTTAACAAATAGTTTAGTTCTAACTTGTAGAAAGTTTAGCTCTACCTTTTGCTTTATACATATGATATGATTTTAAACAAGCACATCTCCCAACATTTGAAGAGTTAGAGGGTGTAATAGCTATTAAATTTAAAGATCTTTGGGCCTAGTTTCTGTTGGGTTTTAAATGGTGTGAATGGAAAATGAAGAGTTGCGATTTTTTTTATGAAGAGTTGTGATTTTGATGAAAAGTTGCGACTATTATGAAGAGTTGTGACTTTTATCAAAAGTTGCGACTTGTATGAAAAATTGTGATTTTTATGAAAAGTTGTGACTTTTATGAAAGGTGGTGATATTTCTGAAAGATTATGACTTTTCAAAGGTTTGTGACCTTTCCGGTAAGGCACAATAAGAACCTTTTCACAATACCCTCTGTTTTCTATAAATTGAGGAATTTCCTCTCACTTTAAAATAATCAATTTCTGGACTTCTTCTTCTACTACTAAATCTAGTATTCTAAGTGTACTTTACTGCCGTTGAGTGGCTCGCTGACACCAGCGTTATGGGTATCAGATCATTCTATTCTGGGAGGACATATTCCAAATCAAACTTCGGATACTAGAGGGGAATAATTTCCTTAAGGGGACACTGTGCATTCAGTGGGCTTGATCTTCTCTCTGTTTTTTCAGATTCTGGTATGTGTTACAGATTTTAGATTTGTGAATTAATTTATGTTCTTCACTGGTTCATTAAAGTTTGGTAACTTGGTATTTCTGCAAAGTTTGTTGGAATCAGTAAGATTCTTTAAACACAGATTGACAACAATTTTTCTTTAAGAAAAAATATTTCGTATATTTTTTCTAATCTGTTTCTGATTCTAGTTTCTCTACTAGTTTTACTTTTCTAGTTGTGAAAATGTTCTTAAACTTTATTGTGTCTTACCAAGTTCTTCAAAGTTTTGTTCTAGTATCTTAGGAATATAAGTTGAACAACAGTTTCGAGCAAAACAAATTGCTCGTCAATCTAAATTATATATCAAGAGTTAGGGAAGTTTGAAGAAGACATTATCAGAAAGATTTCTCCTTATGATCGACTCTTGTGTTTACGTCTAAGTTATCATCTTTGAGATTATTCGAGCATGGAAAAAGAGACTAAAATTGAGCCTAAAGTCTAAATGTTCAAGTGTACAAAAGTGAAAGTTTGCATTCGTTCTTTATGATAGTGCTTCGAAGAGTACCTTTCTAGCATTGTCTAGTTACAGATGGATCATCAATGGTACCCCATTAGTGAATCAGGTCCTGAATAACAAGGCTTGCAAGGAGTAAGTTAATATTTAATGATTTTAGATATTTTTCTTTACTCCTGATGTCTTTGTTTTCATTTGTGTTGGGGCATGGATTGCATCGGCATGAAATCAACCTATAATGTGCAGCAAAGCGACTAAGATCATCTGTATCCCAGTGACAAAATTATCCCGTGAATATACCTAATTTAGTTTTACGATACCTACCAAGCAATAATTTCGTGCTGAAGATGATATGTAGTCTGTGATCATCACAGTGAAGGATAATCTAGATCTGGAGCACGATACATCTATAGAGATTCAAGAAATAAATTGTACAACGTCAACTCTCTCTCTCTCAAAACACACACTCATATGCTCATACGTACACACATTGCTGCAACCCTCAATTTGCCTTCTCCACAACCATTCACCCAACAAGGCACTGAATTCTAAGTATCACTTGAGTAGTTTAGATCTTTTAATTTAGTAAAAGTAAGCACTTTTAATCTCTATCAAATATTTATCAATATTAATTATTAAATTTTATCAATACTTTAAAAATAAATTTAGTAAAAGTAAGCACTTTTAATTATTGAAACATAGAAATATGAAAGCATACAATGTTAAAGTTCAAAATTTTGACCAAAAAAATATCTAGCATACAAATTCCTTACATTCTTAGTTGTAAATTTCATGAACTTAAAGATCATTTCCTTGAGTTCTCTCACATTGACAAGTATATATTTTGGTGATATTCAAACTCATGAACATAATTTTTGAATATGTATATAAGTTTAAACTTCAAAAATGATTTATCACATATAAACTTAACTCAAAATAAAATATAAAAAAAATATTAAAATTTCAACTTCATGAATAATTTATGGAATTCAAATTCCTAAAACGATTCATAGGGTTCAATGAGGAAGAAGAACGTATTTTTTTAATACTTAATTTATTGATATCTTTATTAAGTTTATTATAAAATGATTATATATTATTTACTTTTGAAAATAATAGTTAGTTCCTCATCACTATTCACTAGTCAAAGTGGGGAGAGGTGGCTATTATTTTTTCCATTTTATCCACCTATGCAGCTTCCTCTCTTTAAATTATTTAATTTTTTTGTTTGTTAGTTGTTTTCAAACTGAAGCCAATCCATATCACACATACATGTATATGTTATCATGTCTCAATCACTTCGCAATTACCATTTAGGTTTAAAGTCCGCTTATATTCTCTACGATCAAGATATATTAGTCAACCAATGGATGTAATTCAAACTTTAATTTGAGCATTTCACATATTTGCCTTCTACAAGATATTTATGTATCCTTGAGGAATTTTAACTTCATCACTGAACACATACATTTTTGCCTTATGTGTTATCCAAATCTCACTTTCCCTCTATTTTATTTCCTACCAACAATTACACCTATTGGTATAAAATGATTGTTTTATCACAAATAATACAAAATGGTTGTTTTATCATAATTTTTGTGATGACTATTTATAAAAATTTCTCATTTGCACAGGATGATTCCTTTTGAAACCGATTAATAAACAAAATAAATTTACATAAATCAAAACGAAAGGTGTACTTGTGAAACTTAACACAAATATTTTTTCTATAATAATAAATTAAAGAGTCAATTTAGTGAATCACAATTAGCCAATAAAGCAAATCGCTTAGATTCCTGGCTAATCTAGTCATTGTTCACGTTTCCAATCGCCACGTGTCACAACCTCATTCCTACGTTTATGTTAGAGAAAAACTTAGAATAATAACTTGCTTAGTGCTTACCATGTGATTAATTAAAAATTAATACACCTACAAAGGCCAATTCTGATTTTTCGTTTGTTTTGTTATATTGTCATTATTGACATAATTTATATTTACTTTTGTCGACTAACTATTGATGATTACGTGACAAACACATCAATGGCCTACCTTGAATAGGACTTTGATTTATATTTTGTTTTCCTTTTTTGTTATCCTCACTATGAACTTAATTTAATTTAAACATTAGTTCAACTAATATATACTGACCAAATTTAAACATGTAAATACCTAGAAGGACGGCGAGCTAGTGTAAACACTTGGATAAAAACTTACATATCACAATTTTGTATTAAATTATATTTATTTATTGTAATTAAATAATAAATTGATGTTAAAAACTTATAAGTAATTAATATACTCTGTATTATCGAATATAGTGATTCTAAAATTTGGAAATTCGTCCTTTCATTAGGAGCTTCACTATCCAGAAATGTATGATCACACCATGTTTAGGATAGTATTTAGCTTTTGTATTTCTATAGGGGCATTCTTATATATAAAGTCACAATTCCAACCTCATTCGAGTTTTTAGTGTTTTTTTTATGAAAGCATATTAAATTTATTCTTGTTATATTTAATTTTTGAATGTGAATAATTTTGTCATTCGATATATTTTGAATTTGATCTTATATATTACTACATATTATTATCCTTTCTTTGATATGAAAAAGTCTCGTTTTTAACTTTGACAAATAATTTATTGGTAACTTTAAATGAATTACAATCGTATATAGATAAATTTAAAATATTTTATACATAAAATTCACGTTATTTACGTTGAAACTTCATCAATATCAAGAATAAATACTTGCATTTTTATATCATGAATGACGCGTATAATATCAATCCACCTAACAAAAAGTACTTTCGGCTCGTGTGAAATATAATGGTCATGGGAATTGGGAAGGCCAATTGTTGTTCAATTCTCGTTTATTAAATTATTATTTCAAGGAAAAAAACAAAATTCTTATTTCATCGTCTATCTATCTTTTGACAACTTGGATTGTATTATATTTGTATAAAGTATACTATTTTGATTGTTTCAGCAAACAAAGTCCACGATTATCTTACTCTGTCTATTATAGTAAAAAAAAATAAAAAAATAGCACGTACTTCATCAAATTAAACTACCACTATTACTGTATTATTAAGGCATGTTGGTAAAATCACTAAGAAGGAAAAAACACCCGTATACCAATTTTTCACTTTTTATGAGGATACTATCGTGGTGAAACAATTTAATGATCCAAATATTATAATTTGAACTATAGATTACACGTTTAATTTTAATATTGAACCGGTTAAATTTGAAAAGTCAAAATTGATATAGTTATATTTTTTTATCTTAAAAAAATAATAAAGAATTACAAAATAAAAAATTGAACATTCACTAATAAACTAATAAGATACAATTTTAAACAGTCAATCAACTAAACTGCTATGGTTACTATTTACTCACACAATTAGGAATTCTTCTTTGTCATGTTGAAACTGTTAAGTGTTGTTGGGTAGACAAAGAGTTGGAGTTACAAGGCATAACAAAAAGTTACCGCAAGAATAAATATGATCCCGTCTCAAATTATTCACGGTATATTTTAAAAATTAAATGTCTCAAATTATTTTATTTATTGTCTTAGCCATTCAAGACAAATTCACTAATGAATTTTTCCATTTCAGCCTTAGCAATAATTTTCTTGAAATTACAAACACCTTAACTACATAGAGATGACACATACATTACATAAATATTAAATAAAAAGAGATTATATCTTAAAACATAAATAAGAGCAAAATAATCAAACTCATTCTAAGAATAATATTTTCTTAACGGGTAAAATAAATAAAAATCACTCTTAATTATTGTTATTGTTTTAATTTATTTGACATATTTCTTGACTTTTTAAAAATTATTTTTTAATTTCAATTTTTCAGATGACATGTTTAAAATCTCAAAAATAAAAATAAAAACATATCGATACATTTAACATATTCCAAATTTAAGATCATAAAATTTTAAGAAAAATCCTTACTTTCTTATATTTTTATCAAATCAAAAATAGATTAAATAAATTGAAAAAAAAAATCTTATAAAATGTGTAAAAAGAAAATTTGAGCCAAAAGGAAGTAGAACTCAATTAAATGAATTAACATTGGACACAAATAATTGTCGAAATGTCCCTAATAAGTATATATAACCTTTCAAATCACTACCTAACATTTCTTGATCTTGAAAATAAGTGAGAAGGCACACGTTTTCCTTTCATCTCTTTCAAGAATTTCAAGATAAGAATTAGCAAAGGCCGAGTTTTGGATTTTCTTTAACAAAGTTTTAGTCAATGAAACTGTTCATACACGTACAATTTATACAATCAATTCTTTGCGTGAAGCTTTCTTCTTCTTCCTTTTCTGTTTCTTATATTTAACCATACAAAACCCTATTAAAGTTTTGGCCTTAAATAAATTTTATTGGTCTTCAATAATTTTTGAGAGACTGCGGATTGTTGATTTTTTTAATTTTTTGGATTAAGGACGATATATCAAGATTTTCCAATTCTGGGTTCTTGAATTCTTGTTCATTTTTTGTGTCACTCTTGTGGAAAAGGTTTATCTCAAAGAGTCTTGCTTTTAAAAAAAATCCATTTCAGGTATGATTTTTTAGTATCTGTACTCTTAAAAGAAAATTGAGTAGATTCTATTTATGGGAACCGTTGTTTGATTATGTTTATTGGTTACTTTCTTGTTTGATATGGTTTTTTGTGTCGGAATTATTGATTGCGATTTTGGGGGTAAATTGCAGTTAAGGAGATTTAGTTTTGGGTTCTTTAACTTATGTAAATAATTGGATTTTGTCCCAAATAGTTTGTTTCACTGGTTAAATTCATTGTTCAAAAATGTTTGAAATTCTTGTGGAATTTGTTCCCTTTTTCAAGGGTCTATCAGAAATAACTCTCTATCTCGAGGTAGAGGTAAAGTTTGCATAAACTCTATGCTTCTAATCAATAATATAATTTAAAAGTTTCCTAGAACCCACTTGTGGGATTATAATACTGGGCAATGTTGTTGTTGGGTAGCTTGTGGAATTTACTATTTAGGAGGTCATAGAATGTATAGACTGATACCTGTTAAGTATTATGTGCAGATTTTTTTTTCCTGAAGGATTCAAAAAGCGTAAGCTGGTCTGCATATAGTTGGTAAAGTTTCCAATTTTGAACTCTCGAAGCTTCAGATTTCAAACATGACTATTGGAAGCATTAGACCTGTAAAAGAGAAAAAATCAAGAAAGAACAAACAGCCAGTAGTAGATGACCAATCGCCATTATTGCCTACAAAGCATCAGGAAGATGGGTTCAATGGGGCTTCATATAGTGGGGCTGTATTTAATTTGTCGACTACAATTGTCGGTGCTGGAATCATGGCCTTACCTGCAACTATGAAGGTGTTGGGACTCATTCCTGGGATTATTATGATCATCTTGATGGCTTTCCTCACAGAAGCTTCAGTTGAGTTGTTAATCAGGTTTAGTAGGACTTCAAATTCAGTTTCTTATGGAGGTCTTATGGGCGATGCTTTTGGCAACTATGGGAAGATGTTGCTTCAAATATGTGTACTTGTTAATAATATTGGTGTTCTTATTGTATACATGATTATCATAGGTAGGTATGCAATAATTGATTACCAGACCCTTAAAGACTTAGCTTCATGTGCATTAAGTTTATGACTACTTTCTCATCCACCTTTAATTCCATGACGATTGTGATACTCACTCTTTATATTCTCCTTTCAAAGGTGACGTGCTTTCTGGAACAACTTCAAGTGGAACCCACCATGCTGGTGTCCTGGAAGGTTGGTTCGGAGTTCAATGGTGGAATGGACGATTCTTTATTCTTCTTGTGACCACCCTTGGCGTATTTGCACCATTAGCTTGCTTAAAGCGTATAGGTAAGTTCTTTCTGTAGATACATCAGTTTTTTGGGATATCACTTAATTTATCCAATCCTTTCATGCTATTTTTACTACCCAAATATGAATGTCAGTCAACTAGGTATATATAGAACTTGGTTGCCGTTTGGTAAGCAGCTCGAATTTTATTTTTTGTTCACGACTCTTCAGAAATACATGGGCAGTTTCTACATCCTTTTTCCTGTGAGTAGATAGTATTCTGTGCAATGCAACAATAAACTTTACATCAACAGTACTATTTCTCTGTATTACATGTGCAATGTGGTGACATTATGTTCCTCAATTTGCTTTGCAGATTCATTGAGATATACATCTGCATTATCAGTCGCCCTGGCTGTTGTATTTCTGATCGTAACTGTGGGAATCACCATATTCAAGCTGATAAATGGATCAATTCTTATTCCCAGATTGCTTCCCAGTTTTTATGATCTAACGTCATTCCTCAAGCTCTTCACAGTTGTTCCTGTAATGGTCACTGCGTACATCTGTCACTATAATGGTAATGGCCCAATTATATTTTCATGCGGATACTGCTGTTTTGTTTTGCTGCTAATATTTTATGAAAGGGAGGTATACATAGTTTCGACCAAATATAATGGTAGAAATACTCTGCTATGCTTGAATCATTAATCTTAGGTACATACTTCCCATAGTTTTTGTATTCTTATGCTTTCAGATTTCTCAGTTGGAGGAGTCTTTCATATAATCATATAAATTCTTTAATTATATAAGTCATGACAACCATATATATCTCAGATTAATGCAAACAGTTTTATTATATTAGAAGTACTATTAGTACAAAAATTCTGGTTGTTTGGTGCATTAATTGATGATTACTGAATGTGTTATTCAAATATATCATATTTCAAGATCATTACTGCTTGCATTATGACTTTCTTTTCCTACTCTTTTTGTAAGTCCACCTCTTGATTTGATCTGCCCATGGATGATAGAGAAACCATCAGGAGTTCCTGTTATCTTTAGATGATCCTACTTATAAGTAGTTTGGCTCCGTGTAGTTCATTTAACTGTTTAGTCTACTTCATATAGTATATATGATTGACGTAATAGAATATCCTATGTGAAATTTTCTTCCTTGATGTGCATTCTTGTCAAATTGGATGTTGCAGTTGTAAATGGAAATTTAACTGTACATCCGTCTTGCTACAACATTAGACTAAACAAGTGTACTTATGCAGTTCACTCCATAGAAAATGAACTTGAAGAAAGCAGGCAGATCAGATCAGTGGTGCAAAGTGCGCTAGCTCTTTGCTCGAGTGTGTATGTGCTGACAAGCATTTTTGGATTTCTCCTATTTGGCGATGCAACTCTTGATGATGTGCTTGCCAACTTCGATGCTGATCTTGGAATTCCATTTGGCTCCTTTCTTAATGATGTTGTGCGTGTCAGCTATGCTGCCCACCTGATGCTCGTCTTTCCCATTGTTTTCTACCCACTGCGGCTTAACTTGGATGGCCTTGTATTTCCTTCTGCAAGGCCTCTAACCCTGGACAATTTGAGGTTTGCTTTAATCAGCGGTGGCCTCATTGCCATCATCTTTTTGGGGGCGAATTTCATCCCAAGCATCTGGGATGCTTTCCAATTCACTGGAGCAACTGCTGCTGTTTGCATAGGGTTCATATTTCCTGCTGCTGTTACTCTCAGGTAAACACATTTCTGTTGCACAATTCATTTTAAGTGTAACTTGACTGATGCTTGGCAAATCCAAAACTTGGGATTATAGCTTGCAATATATATCTTTTCTGCCAACCCCCCCACCCCCCCACCTACCCGACCTGCGCCAACTTAAAAGGAACATGATAATAGTACGACTCATTTGAGTTGTTGCATGCATGAAAGTTTGTGTGAACGGAAATTGCTGACCAGCTTTGTTGGCACATCTGATCAGCCTGCATTTGGTGGCCTTCGTAAGATTTGGTGCGAGCGTACTTGCTCTGCTCTCCGGTCAAGGAAGTGAATAAGCTGACCTCATCTTAGTTTGAGTTCTGTTCACTTTTTTGTGGATTGGGAGATGTCTACTTATGTTCACCTCTCCTTTAAAAAAGTTGGACATTTGAGACTACTGACAACACAGTTATCTGACTTCTATATGATAGAGGAGTTGTTCAAAAGGCAGAGAATATTTTGTTTGTCCAATGTTGAAAGGTTGCTAATATTTTGCTTCTTGGAAAGGAGTAGAAAGACATCACGTCTGAAAATTCTATGCTAGTTAAGTTGGAGGTGCTTGGATATCTCATGGTTAAATACAATCAAAGGATGACTATAAATTGATTACAACTTGCTTTTGTTACTGATACCAGATTTTCCCTAATCAATCCTCTTCCCTCTCAAATTTCTTTGCTGATCCACTGGACGGTATTCTAGTAATACCTTTGTCATTCTAAGACCTTTATCATTCGATACCTTAAGAGTTTCGAACTGATACTTGTGTTTTCATCTTTCCTATTCGAATTATGGTAAGGTACAAGAGCACTATCTCTAAAATTTAGATAAAATTTACCTTGTTTGCAGTTTGGAAGTTTTGTCCAGGCAGGACTATATGTTGATTGATTAATGAATTTAGGTTTGCTGGTTTGTTCCAAGTCCTGGGCCATTGATTATTTAAAGTTTAAACATTTAGGTGTGAATTTTAAGAATTACGAAGATTAGATATAGCTTTAGCCTATAATTGCAATATATCCTTCTCCCTGCTTTCAAACCCCACCATCCTTTCCCCCCAGGTGTATGGCGAAATCAGATGAGCATTTATAGAATTGGTTGTATTTTGTTGCAGGGATCGGTATGGCATAGCAACTAAGAGGGACAAGATCTTAAGTATTTTTATGATTGTCCTTGCTGTCTTTTCAAACATGGTGGCCATATATAGCGATGCCTATGCCTTGTTTAAAAAGAATTCATCACCGCGTGAGTGATTTCTCATGTACCTGTGCGACAGGAGGAATTGGAAGTATCAGTTGTACTCATGGTGAAGTTTAGGGTGAAGGCAGGATAATACTGGTTCAGCTTTTCTTTGAAGCTACTGGAGTCTAATTCTAATAAGTTTTATAAATACTGCTCAATATCAAAATTTGAGTAGCTTTGCTCAACATGCATCAAGACATGGCTACAGCCTACAGTTTTGTACAGTGTCCACTGGAGTTTTGTCTTACATACGAAATGATGGTGTATAAACATCAAGTTCAGCTTGGATTGGCTTCAGTTCTCTGTATGTTGATTTCTTGTGTATTCATTTCCCTTGGTTGGGTTTGTTTTTTTCACATACTGTTTTTTTCTTTTCCTTAATGAATCTCCAGGTCCCAGACGTCCTTTTTAGTTGGCTGGTGTTTGGAATTCATTTATTTGCATTGTTTTGTTTTCTTTCCCGTCAGTTCATAGGAGAGTTTTGTGGTTAAAGGAGTGAGTGGAACTCTGTAAAATTCTCTGTTATATTAATTGCTTTTTTTAGCAATGGTAATCACATCCATGGATGGTTTTCATTCTCTTGTATTTTTTCCATCAAGCAAACGAATTTTATCTTCTGAAGAAATATAAGTGCAGCATGAACTATTATTTTTGATTGACTAGATTCTGAAACAAAAATACATTGGTGCATTCTGAATACAGGGCCTAAACTAACTCTACATAATAATAGGGACACTACACCTATTTACAAAACCCAGCTAGTCGATAACAAATTTTTTCTTCTGAAGAAATATAAGTGAAGCATGAACTATTATTTTTGATTGATTAGATTCTGAAACAAAAATACATCGGTGCATTCTGAATACAGGGCCTAAACTAACTCTACATAATAATAGGGACACTACACCTATTTACAAAACCAGCTAGTCGATATTCAAACTTTGTGCTACCAAAATAATGTGCAAAATGACTTCTATGGATTCCCAGTACTAGTCACAAAAGGAACCAATCTTCTGTAATCTCTCCTCCTCCCAAGTGCACAACTATCAAGAACTCTACCTAGTATCAGCCTCGTGTTTTGAAGCGCTAATTCTTTGGCTGATAAACCTGATTCAGATGCATTAAGTTGGACTACTGGTGTGGAGCCAGCTCCAAGTCCGAGCATTGCATACTGCAATGGCCCACTCCGAGCCTTAAATGAGGTCTGAGGCGCAAGAATCTTCTCTTCAGCGCCAGCAAGTCCATTCTCAAACTGTCCTGGCTCATGCGGATGTGATCCAGGTAAGCTACAGCTCTGCAAGAGGGCTTCCAATACACTAAGTGCCTCCCAACACAAAGTGCTCTCTACCAACTGAGATACAATTGCATACATATGTGGACTTTGAGCAGCATCCATTGGAGTATGCTGAAGCAATGCCTTCAGCATGAGAAGTATGACACGCTGATATTCAACTGGCCCTTTCTCAAGAAGACGTAGGAGATGCCCAAATGCTAGAGCCGAGTGCTTGGGGAACCATTCATTGCACAGTAATGGTGAAACACAAGCTAGAAGGTGTTCTATATTTTTTATCTCACCTCGGGAGTAAGCCATGAACACAGTAGCCAATTCATCTATCGATTTTGCTCGACACCAGACAGCTATATTGGTTGCAACAGAGCAAGCCTTTTGATACTGGTGATGGAATGGTGAAGCAGGACCAACCCCTGCGTCCTGGTTAAGCTGTAAGCAGAGCCAGGGAAGTAAGCCTGTTATGTTCATTAGTAGGCGTGTTTCTGCATCACCAAAGATTGAATCACATGAAGGCACGGTGATTCTCGATAGAACTTCAATAGAGACAACATGACTGACAGTTGACATAAGGCCTTTAAGAACCAGTGGCTGCACTCCTTCAAAGACTGGCACCTTTGCATTTGAGGGTAATGGCTCACTAGCGTTCCGTGATTCCAGACGCTGGAAGTCAGAACTGTCACGAACATTTGAATCAAACTCATCTCTGGGCATGCTTGAAAGAAGCACATTCTCAGTAGTTCTATCTCGGAATGATAAGCGATCAATTACACGACAAACGAGTTCCAGCACCTGACAATACACATGAACGAAGTCTGTATGCATCATGGCAACACAACCCCAGAAAAGCTGGGGATATAATATCACCTTTTCTGGCTCCATATTCTCCACCATCACCTGTAATGTCAACAAGATCTCCATGACAAAGCCTAGAACAGGTGGTACTGGGTTACTCAAGCATCTGTGAAGGCAACGTAGCAAGGATACACAAGCATCATTAGTTACACGAGGCCGCAGCGCACGGTATATCTGGTGCGAGCGGCAGGCCAGGTGTCTTGATGTGCATTCCATAGCCCATTTAAGAGCCTCTGCTCCCCAAGTTTCCCGGAGATCTCCTTGGAAAAAGATAGCATCCACCATGCTCTGCACTAAGGCAGATAAGAGTGCTGCACTTGGCAGTTCCGTTCTGACAACTGTAGTGTCCTCGTTCTCCCACATCATGCTACCTCGCTTAGATTGAACATACTTTATCAAGCTCACTACTTGCTGCTTGTTCTCTCCATCACTATTTTCAACGTCATACAATTCCAAATGACGCCCAGCAAGGGAATACAACAGATTAACAAGAAGGTGCTGACAATGCTCCAAGACAATATCCTCTGAACTATCCATGGAGACGAAAGTGACATGAAAGAGCAATGGTAAATGCTCCCGGAAATCTTCATCATTCTCATAGGCGATTTCAGCAAGTAAAATCAACGCTATGTCTGCATGAGTGAGTAGGTGCTGTTGATGACCTTGCAATGCTGATTGAAGTTCTTTTGCATTAACAGCATGTGTTCCAGCCGCCAAGTGCAACCCTTCTTCCCCGGAATTTGGAGTATCAATGTGATAATCTCCACTGTCTCGAGAGACATGACGACTTCGTAGGCTTCCTGTTGAACTCCGTACTCCCATTAATGGCCCTGACATGTTCACCAGTGAAGGAAGAAGTTGGCCGGACCGACCAGCAGTTAGAGGAACAATATTCAATTCAGGAGGCATAGGACTCAAGGGGCCCGAGGCACTTCTGCCTCCAACCCCTGCTGTTCTCCAGCTCAAGCTCCCACTTGTGTTTCTTAGAGGACCATCAAGAGATCCACGAACTAATAAAGGTGACATATGCGGTTGGCTGTCTACAATTGATGAAACTTGAGCCACAGATGGCCCTTGCGAGAACTCCAATAGAAAGTTTCCATTACCGTCTCCTCTGTTTGCACTAGGCCTCAGAGGCTCTATGTTATCTTCAAGCATACGCTGAGCCAGTTGATAAACGAGGTGATCAATAGTACGTTGGGGGCAGATGCGAGCCAAGTATAAACCAACCCTTTTAGCAACAGAGAAATATGTAGCAAATGCACCACTTATTTCTGCTGATGCATTTGAATCACAATCTTCAATCCCTTTTGCAATCAAAAAATCTAAAACTGGACTTATGTTCCTGGGTTTGCTAGCAATTGTGCTCCAAAGCTTTTCAATTTCATCAGGAAACTGATCACCATGTCTCCATGTCACATAATACAGACTTTTCAATAATCTCTCACTCCAGCCAGAATCCTTGAGTTTCCAGAAATTGAGATTCTCTATCCATGGAGCCATGCAGGTGAGGACTTGGTGCTGTGCAATTATATCAACAGCATCAAGCTGTCTCTGCATAATTTCTTCACAAAGCAACTGGCTCAGTTCAGGATGATCTTTAGCAAGTTTGCAAGAGAGTTTGTATTGGAACTGTTGATACGAGTCTGGAAGGTTCCCAACTACAGCAGCTCTGTAGCTTCCTGACCCCTCCATCCCATCATCGGCCCATTCACGGACAGAAAGCGTCTCAAGCATTTGGAGGGCATCATCACGAATCTGTCTGGAAGGATCCACCACCTTGTAGAGGATCAGACTTAAGAGTCTCTGTATTTCACATTTTGGAATCTCTTGACGCATATAGACTTCAGCTAGCACACTGAAATAGCCATCTGCAATTGCAGCATCAGAGTAGTAGCACTGTGCCAAATAAAGACGTGTAAGTATTTCAAAGGTATAAAAATAAAAAATGTATGCTAAACATCTGCCTAGGGCAAGAAAAGTGATAAACTCGCTCCATGTCAAAAAAATCAAAGTAGAGGATCTGAATTTTCAAACATATTTTTTGATACTAGATAGAAAAATAACAAAATGATATAAGAATACCACCACTGCACCAACTAAACAGAAGGCATAACAGAGGAAACTCACTTTCCATTCAAAAATGCATAAAAGATTAAATACTTACTAAATGATTTACCCCCTGAAGTCAATGGGGATTATACAGCACATAAAATCACTATATTACACATCCTCACCCACAATATTGACAAGTCACATAAAATTCATGTTTTAGAAGGTTAATATGATTACAGAATACATTTTAATAAAATATGTAGTGTACAATAAACGAGTAAATTGCACCATGAACTTTCTATAAGCATTAGGAAAAAGAAGCAGCACCTGGTCAATGCAAGCAGGAAACAGGTCCAAGTTAGTTATAAGAAGATTTCTTAAAGCTAATTTTGCAAGTGAAACTCGAAGATGACCTCCTCTGTGCCTATCACGACCAGTTGTTCCTCTGCCACCTTCACCAGTGTACTTTGAATAAGATGGAGTTCTTGGATCAGCAGGTGAATAACCAAAGGGTGCCCTTGGTGCAGGCTCAATGAATAGGCTATTTATCCAAGATATTACACGGCCACTCATCTTTCTGGCATTATCATCAAAGCAGGGTCCATATAACAGTGAAGCCATTGCATTCATGGAAGCCCATTGGATGGCTTCTACCTGTTCATTCAGTTCTTTATCAAATGTGAGTTTGTCTATAGAATCCTTTGATCGAGAGTGCTGAGTAGACTTGTAACGCTCAACTTCACGTCGATAATCATTAACACCATCCTGACTCCATGTATTGCCAGCATCATCGCTCCAGGAGAGCAGAAGATCAAAAAGCCGCTTCCTAGTTCTAATATCAAATTTCTCTGATTTTGACTCAACAAATTCAGGGGCCAGAGATCTCAGTACAGAAGCAAGTGCATAACGGAGTGGTTGCATCTCCTGGAAACTCTCGGCAGATGCTGTTAATATCTGTCTGGTTGTTTCTTCAATGAACTTCAAATAATGTAGGCGGAAAACAGGCTTCCTACTAAGCATTCCAGGCCAGATGTTTTCAGAAACTGTACGGTATATATTTGCAATGTGAACACGAAGTTCTTCTCGACGGGACCTTTGGCTCTGCAATGAAGCAATTGAAATTCTACTAAAAAGAACCAAAGCACAGAATTTATACTGACAATGACACAGACAATCAACAATTTACAAACTTTGGCATGGGGATCTCAAAGGACTATGTAGCTGCAGTTTCAGCAAGTTCCATACCTGTATTTTCTTTGGCATAAATTAGGAAATATCCTATGCATGTAATAGGTGTGAGCAGTATATTTTTCAATACATGAATTTGACATCTGATTTCATTCTTTCTTAACATCAATTGTAGAAGATCGTTAGAAGTTCTTTAAATAGAGTAAGATGCTAGTATATAAGAACGTCATCAGCAACATATGCTCTACAACTATAAGCATTCGTTCAAGCAAAAAAGTTTTAACCTGGATTCTTGTAAGGCTTTTAGGCACAACATTATTGCTTGGCATTTATGTACCTAACAGTATGCATGAGCTCATAACCTGACAAAGCAAAGGGAGGGAGGGAAATGAAAAATCACAACAAGGAAAAGAACTCCAGTTTTGGAATATTTGCTTAGTCTAACTTGCTCCATATTTATATTTTGGCTTGCTTTATTCCAAATTCTTCTAGATTACGACTTTCCCATTGAACACATTTTCTCGACGTTTCTTAACAATATTATCTTTTAATCATCATGGTTTTACACATGTAGATAGGTGCATTTGGAAGTTCGCGGGGATATGATCAAACCATCTCAATCGACCTTTTCTAATTGTATCCTCTAGTAGCATACATAGAGGATAAAGCAAGAGAAGTTGCTTGAAACAGTTCGTAAATTTCGTACATAGACATCCGGCTGGTACACGTTAAACCAAAATGTTGAAGTTATTAAATGGGAAAAAAGTAGACCAAAGATCACATGGAAGAAAGTTGTCTCAAAAGACCTACAATCTCTCAGAATCTATGCAGATTTGGCAAGAAATAAGACAAATAACAAATTAGAAGCGAAAGATTCATGTAGGCAACACTGACTAGTTGGGGTAATGCTTAGTCTTGAAGTATGTTTACAATATGCCCAATGTTACTGGGAGCCTTTTTGTCTGTTTAGATATATGGATGCCAGTAGAACATGTCGATAATCTTAGTAATTTTTAATAAATTGAGAACCTCTAGAGTCAGTGAACACCCAAATTATCAAATATTTGAATAAAACGGGTTCAAATAGAGCAAAATGAATATACTGAGCCAAACTAGCTTAGCATTGAGGTGTCGTTATTTTTGTTTTCTTTTTCAGGTATTCTTTTGTTCCTCAATTTCATCTCCTTGCTGACTACTTCAAGTTTGTCTACTAACACTTAATGCCAGATCGGTTTCTTACTGTAGTATAAGAACCAAAAGGAGTATACTTTTATAATTCTCAATACTAGCACATACACACATCAAAAAACTCCTAGGCTACTTAGTAATATATAAAATGGACAAAACATCAAATAGCTCAATCCATCCAAACAAAACAAAAACGAAAGCAAGATCACTCTTTTACTGAAATTACATATAAAGCAAGTGAACGCAAAAGGAAAGCTACGATGACAAGAGTTTGAAAAAATTACCTTCCATTTTGGTTTCCCTTCTGCCTCCAGAGAGGCCTCGTCAATGAAAGATGCAAGCTCACTAAACATGACTTCGCATATTTCAAGATGGGAGTGCCCCAGAGCCATTGTAGCTGCATGCTAAACAAGCAGAAAGAAGAAGTCACTCAACATGACGCCAAATCAAAGAAGAGTTATATTTCGCTCGTTTTACTTTTTTCAATCATGCAGATACTTTATTTTTGGAAAAAAAAGAACTTAAGTACAACCTAATTTTTTGGATGCTTATATTTAGTATCAAAAGTTTTGGAGAATAAAAAATCCAAAAATACTTATCTCAAAAAAGTACCGATAGAACTGCATTTAATGTGCACATGAGGTTTATCAGTATGACTGTCAAATTTTAAGCAACGCCAAGATAAAGCATCCTTAGCCCATTAATCCTACAGAAATTCTTCCAGTGATTACCCAATTAAATCTTGGTTTTAACAATCTTTGAAGTTCCAGAATATGAAATATTTGTTCTTAAGCAAGTCACTAGAGGCTAACATATCAGAAAATAATTTAGACAGTGGCTTAACAAATTTTTAAACCATATATACAGTTGGAGCTTGGATGCTTAAGTATCCCCAGTGAAAAATAAAGGTAAGAGAAAAATGAACCCAAGTAAATCACACTCATGTCATGTTCAGATTTTCCACCAATACAAAATCTCTTACTTACTGCTACTCCGACCAATAAATGTAGTAAAAATGATAACATAGGTCCGACCATTCTGCTACTATCAGAATGATTACAGGTAGTAGCTACTCACTATATTTGTTTCAGAGCCAGACTTTAGGGACGGGAAGATGAGGTGGAAAAGTTCTTTTATTGCTGCCGAGCCACCACCTTCTCTACTATCAGATGGACATGAACATGCAAACATAGCATACATCAGCCATTGATCTAGCTTGTTGTCAGTGTCCTGTGACTGATGGGCCTTCCCTCCCAACTCAGCAGGCGTTATATGAGCAAGCCGCTGAATAACTTCCAATCTGCATGAGGCATCAACATTATATGAAACTTCAAACTTTCTGCATAGAATTACTCTTAAGTTTAAAAACTTTAAAATAAGGAATTGCATCAATGATTAAGGAATGGAACTTCAAATATTCAATCGCTTTAACAATGAAGAAAATATTCCTATAGAAGACATGCTTCATGAAAGAACTCTGAAATCCATCAAACAACAAGCAATGCACAGCTTGAACATATATCAGGAGAAACTATCACCTTATGGAATGGGCATTCGTATATTTTCCTAGAAGGAAAAAATACTTGTGAGTAATGGTAAGTAAAGAATTACATTTACTACGTTTAAGTTTTTTTGCAAGCTATTTACTAAATTATAGGTGGACAACCATTACACACAAATAATTCCACAACAGGGTCATTTTGGCTTCCCCAAGTATACCAAAAAGTACTCATGAAAGATACATGACACATTAAAGCAGGAAGCTTGGGACATTTCGGCATGTTTCAGATGTCTATATTTCCACAGCTTGCTTACTTTGCTTCCTGAACAGAACTTGGACACAGCTCCGATGAATGCTTGACAAGCTCGCTAAGACAGCGGGCCCATCTGTTCTTATCCGGGCTCTCAAAGAGTATAGATTGGAGAGTAACATCAGGGGGTACAGGATCAGACTCTCGCCTCAGATCAAATGGACGGCCCGAATCCCAGTAACAACTCTGAACAATATCATCCTGCAGAAGCAAAGATCCTTACTAGATATGCGCTTGAATTTCCTAATAAAAATAAGAGAATGTCAAGATGCATTAAAAGGGAAAGAGAATGCTACCCACCCCATGCTCTTCTAAAACATCAATTATGAATATCGGTTCAGCTTCATCTTTCAAAACATGATCTGATCTCTCATGCAATGAGAGTTCCCTAGTATCATTTCTTAAAGCACGAACACAGCGCAGTAACTCCAGTGCTGTGTGTCGGATCTGACTATCCACTGAACTAAGGAAAATAAGACCAACTGCATCTATCTCTGAAGCACGAAATTCAATTGTTTCTTGAGAGTGATGGAAAGAAGATTTCTTGAATCCCTCTGTTCTTTGCACACGCTTTGCATCAGAAGCATCGTACTCCACCTTATCATCAACTAGACAAGCTCTCCAAAAACGCATGAGCTCCAGAAGGCGCCCCAGAGAAGTCTGAATGAGAAGGGGGAACTCATCTGGAAGACGTAGAATGAAGTTTGACATCCCTCTCATAACTGAAAAGCGACGATGTGGCAGGTACCTCACGATCCGATTGAGTACCTGTACCGCTTCCTCACGCACACCAGGATCAATACTGATGCCATGTTGTGGTATTATCTCAGTAATTTTATCACTTCGGCCAACTTCTTCAATCAGATATGGTATACACTTCAGAACTGAGCGGAATAGATATCCCTGAGACTTCTCTTTTGTTACAGCATCTGGCACAACAAAAGAGTTCTGTAAATAAAATCACTACTTCACACAATGTAGAGGGGCAGTTCAATCTCACAAACCAAAAGATATTTCTTAGGGGATGAATGGAACGTAAACGTGGCTAGTTTATTGAGTATCAAACCTAAAAAGTGTGGATGATGAATAGATTTGGTGTTATGTTATGATTTTACATCGTAAACCATAAACATGGCACAAAGCAGGTATATGGGCAAGCAGCAATTAGCAGAGACAAATGAGTGACCCGTGAATGGAAGACTTTAAAGCTGTGAATTTGGATATGAGTAACCAAAGTTTAATATGTCAATCTATTAAATGAAATAAGAAAATTGAACATCCACACATACCTACTGAGACAGATTAATGCAATTAGATGCAATACCCACACATACTTCTGGCATTCATACTTCAAGTGGCTTACTTTCTCAATACACGAAACAGATAAAAAGGTATATACGTCCATGATGGGGGCATCTCTTGATGTATGCAGTTAATTTTAGCTGACCAACAAATAACGCATTTTCAACGGGAAAACAATTGAGAAAAGCATCTTAAGGAGGTAACAGTCAAAAACAAGCTAAAGTACAAAATTCTTGAATTAAATTCCACATGTCAGCTGACCTTATCATAAAGTTTTGCAAGTTAAGTCCCATCAATCTTCAAGAGTATAAGTGCTATTTGTACCGTAGATAATTACCTATAGTGGTCCTTGAAGAAGTAAGAAGAGCCTGGCTATATGTCCTATGACAAGATCTCAAAATTGACTCAATTGCAGCCTTCACTTTTGGGATGAAATGGCCAATACCACGAACTGTCGTATATGAGATAAAGAATGTCATGAGTTCAGAAAAGCAAGGCCAAACGAATAACAAATGCCAATGAAACCGAGTATATTATCATTACCATGGAGAATTTCCAAGCCAACATGCTGACTGGTCGGAGACATGACAATGGCAAGCAAAGCACGAAGACCAATAACTTTAGCTTCACTTGGACTGTCTTGCTTCAGCAACTCCAATATCATATGGTTCATAGCGAAATCAATGTTATGTTCAGCAATAGTCACACAGAATTCGACGAGCTTATCATGTTGTACATCCTGTGTAAGCATGCCTTTTCTGAGAACTGTAAGGAGCTGTGATGTCACACTGTCTAGGTAATCCCAAACACGATTTGGAGGCTGGGAATCACCATGAACACTCAAGTAGAATCTCAGTACACGATGTAAGCAGTCTAAGGCCATGAATCGATGGTTCTTGTCCTATGAAAAGGATCAATATTATATGTGCGCTGAAAACTCTTCAAAAAGGCAGCCACAACAAGGTTATATTTTTTTGCAATAAAGATTATAATTACAGCTTACCTTCAGATGCTTATACAGTTGTTCCATGTGAGGACCAAAGTTACTGAGAAAAACATGTGGATCACCAAGACACAGAAGAAGTGTCACTAAAGGATAGCCAACCTAGAGTTGCAGAACAAATACAAATTAGAGAAACTACGATAATTACAAGAAGGGGGACTATAAATGTAATATTAGCATTTCTATTTCAAAAAAATAAATGTAATATTAGCATTTAAGAGAGGACTCTTCAGTATGTTCTTGTGTTCCTTCTCACATTTTGAGAGAGCAAGGCCTCTTCACGTACTAAATCCACATGAAGCTCAGGACAAGCTGAGTGTTTATTATTCATTGGAGCTTTTTCCAGGCTAGTATATAAATGTGGTAAGCACTACGCTCTGACCTCTAGATGATAACTTATACAGTGCCCTGAGCTGAATGAAGGAACCAAGCATAGCAAATTCCTGCTATTCCCTGGATTCCAATTTGTTCTTGCCAAAATACCAGAGTGTTACAATAGAAGATCTAATACATGTATCTTGTAGGCCCCTTAATTGACATTCTAGGCGCAAACGATATAAAATATCTACTAAGATCTGAGGAAAGAGACAGCAACATCAATGACGAGTCAGACCACAAAACCGAAATGTAAGAATGTATGTATGCTTTATGGAAAAAGAATGATAAAGAAGCTATCTGGGTCAACAAGCAGGAAGGGGAAACCATCTCACTTGAGAACAAACTTGAGGTACAGTTTGACGGCAAACAAAGATTTTAAAATTTTGAGATTCCTCTTTAAATATTACTCTCTCCGTTTCAAATTGTTGGTCTTATTTTCCTTTTTGGTTCGTTTCAAAAAGAATGTTTCTTTCCTCTCTTTTTTTTTGCAATCCTTTAGTTCTAACATTCCACATTGCATGTTTAAGACCACAAGATTAAAAGATATTTTGGTATATTCTACAAATCCTTGGTTTAAGACCACAAATTCAAAAGCCTTCTTTACTTTCTTAAACACTGCGAAAATTTCAAAACCAGACAAAAAATTGAAACGGAGGGAGTACTAAATAGGTAATTTCAACTATCCTTGTGACCAAAATAGAGATTATATTGACAAGTAAAGGTCTATAAAAAAATTTCTATGCTTACAGAAATATGTTTGCTCTGCTTATCCATCCAATGCATGAGCTGTATCCTTATTCGTGCCACAGCTTCATACCATAGAGTTAGCGCAGGATCTACGCTTGAAGGAGGCCATTGACCCTTAACACCATCCGCAAGAGGTGCTAGGATATTGGATAGCATATTGCATAAGGCATGATGAAGTTCGCTTTTTCGTTTGTGAGGAGCACGATTCAAAGGGTTAGCTTTAGCCACAAAGGAAGCTGAAGCATTCAGTCCACCCTCTGTCTTCACCTGGAAATAACATATCTTAATGATGCTTCTATGCATATCTATTCAGCAAGAAAAACATGACACATACCCCTAGCTTGAGATAGCGCATTCCATTTATAATACTAAGTGCTTCACTGCGAGCAACATTAGTATCTATACGACGAGTATTGAGTTCCATGAAAAAGCGCTCCGTCACTGAACTAAATCTGTTGACAGACAATGGGAAAACATTAACACTCACATAAACTACCCATGAGGCTGAAAGTCACCTCCTCATTGATTAACATGGTTTGTTGCAAAGATTGTGAATTCAATATGTCTACAGGGTAAAGATTTATCACAACTGTATGAAAGTAACTTGTTATTTTCACGTGAAACACGCATCAGGGTAAAGTACAGAGTTGATTTCAATTTTTCCTGTTACTTTCCACTTTTTGTTCTATCTGTTGAATAGTGTTTCCAAATTAAGCAATAAATCTCGGTATGAGTAACTATTAACCGATCAAGAGATTGAGTTTGAACATTGGACTACGAAAAATTGGGTTCCCTTTACTTACCTGATCCGAGATAGAGCACCAAGGAGTTGAGCAACTAAGTCTAGAAGAAGCCCCCGCAAATCAACCAACGAAGGATACTCAACCTGGCTAACAACTCTGCAACAGATAAAATTGGTTCAGCATATGGACTTCAAAGTCAATAGTTATTTCATAATTCTAGCATTTGAGTTAAGATTGACAAGGTCGATTAGATTAAAAAAAAAATGAGATTACATAAATTCTCTTGGCTGTCTAAATAGCCATAGAAACAAAGACATATTTAAACAAAACAAAAGCAACTTTCTTGTAAGTTCAAAATAAAAGCACTCATGTCAGAGTGATAAATATCAGTAGATCTGATATGAAAAGGTTTAGATTGCATATCTGTCCTAGCTACATATTGTAATCCTATAGAAGTCCATTAAAGACCAAATTATATTTTACAGATGGGAAGGTAATAAATACAATAGAAATACTGCACTTTCCATTCAGACCGTCTCAAGAAACAAAGCAATTATTTTGTTTATATGGTAAATACTAATACAGAAGAACATAAATCATGTTGTTTGGATGTTGTACAAGAACAAGGTTTTGAAAAGAAAAAAAAATATTGGCCTTTTAATATGTTATGGCAGACAAGACCAAAATAATTAAATAAAATACATGAAAAAAAAACCCAGGAAGAGGAATGAAAAGCATACTGAGGTTACATTATGGCTCTAGCAAATAAGGATAAACCACAACAGGATAAATGAACTAAAAGGTGGACCAAAGCAGTTGTCAATAACTTATACTATTATTCTGGAAAAAAACAAACAGGAAACTGAGTAGTACCATAAGTTCTGAACTAGCTTTATAACCTACCTGTCTGCATTTATTAGCCAATCGAATACAAAATTCTCAAGCCCAATCCATAGCTTCTCTGCAGTTCAAGGAGGCACATTAAACTCAACTAGCAGTGGATTAGCTTCGTAGAGAAAGGTAGACTTGTTGAATCTGTAAATCTACCTGTAAGCCCTTCTTGTGGACAACATTCCACAAAGCGAATACACGCAGAACAAAAGATGCACTCCACTGCAAGCTGAACCATGGAAGATCTTACTTTTTTATAAGGATTTGAGAAATTTAAGAACCATGGAAGAACTTCCTCACGAGCTTAAACAAAGATACTTAAGTTGCTAAACCATACAGAACTTAATCAGATACTCCACAAAAGGAAAATATGCATGTAAAGTACCTATGATATAATACCACTTTGGTATCATTAGGCACGAAATGAATAGTGGCCTAAATGTACATCAGTAATGCCTTCATGCTCATTACTCTGCCAGTTGAGGTAATAATGGCTACTTCTTTTAATACTTCAGTTAGAACAGTTTTGGGTTTATTTTCTTATATTATAAAAACAATCTCTTCCTTTCTGGTTTCTTCCAACTTCCGGCAGCCAACTGCATGAAGTTCTCTCTTTATATATATACATATACATATATATGTGTGTGTGTGTGTGTGTGTGTGTGTGTGTGTGTAAGGTCAACTGTATGAGGTTCTCCAGTTTTATCGAGTCCCAAAAGGAAGCAAACTCATGAGGTTCTATACTTGGAAAGTTAAGTTTCTCTTAAAGTGAGAGGATGGCTATTCTGCCTGGAAATATTTTGAGCTGCATAGCCGTGTTGTAATTTCAGCCTACCAGATGTGTGATTTAAAAGAAGTGACTCCCATAGTTCCATTCTTTTGCTTTTCCATAGATTGCGTGATAAGTCATTTTCAATCAATTTGTTCAATAACCAGAAAATGGAAGTGCAGAGGACCAACCTCATAGCAACTTCCATGCTAAAAGATGTGAATGAGGGAAGGAGTCATGGCTTCCTTTTCAAAAAGGAGTCACAGACAAGAGAGTTGGTAGATTAACAAACCTTTCTCTGAAATGTTGATGCATCATTTGCACCTTTGGGAGATTCGCTGCAACCAACCATAGTACATCAGATTCAAAGCATTGAAAATTTCTCTACTGTAGTATACACATTATTGTAGTGTAATCCCATCACATTAACAAAGCTTCATCAGAAATAAAAATAGATTGATGGCATGGCGATTTTCATGATAGATTTGTACTTTCTATGCGTACCCTAGATCTCAATCAATGAACTACACTACTTCATAAAAGAAGACTATAAGAGTGATAATTTCAGAAAGAGCAAGGTTTCTTTATTTAACCAAAAAACACTTATCACATGTAAAATCTCCCCATGGTCACCTCAAGCCAAAAATGGTAAGTGAAGGCCCCAGCTATGAGAGGTCGTCCATATTCAATAACAGTAGCAGAAAATGCAATAGATCGCGTGGCAACTAATCTCCTCTATTTTCCCTTGTCCTAGTTTTACTTTTTCAAAACTGTAACATACTTATCCAGTCCCAGATTAACTAGAAAGAAATGAAACTATATATAACTATTATTCCGCCATACCATTTTACCTGGACACGCAGTTTAAGATGTTAATTTAGTTCATTTTTATAAGTGGTAGTGGATGAATATAGTAAAATAATGCTTGAAAAACTGGGTATTTTGTCGTTGCTGTAATGGTTGAAAACTAGCTCGGAAGAAAAAAGATCATATCAAATCCTAAATGTTAATAGCTAAAAGAATTTGAATTGCTGAAAGTTGTGAAAGTTGTATAAAATAGCGGTATTATGATTGGAATTGGAATGATGGCAAACATTTGAGATTTCCCAAAATAAAAAGAAATGTTTATATTGGGAAGTGAGGAGTAATTAACAAGCTAGTGAATAATTTACCATGGTTTATCATGTATGTGAATTCTCGTACAGCACATGTAAGGGGAACAACTGTACAATATATATTTACCAAATGGATCTGCTAGCACAACTGTATGAACTATGAAGGGCAAATTTTCTTTCACCAAAATGAACTTGCATTAATTGGCAGTGGAATGATGAAAAATACACTTTGACTTAACACATAAATGAAAACCATGTGCCATGATTAGGATAAATTGTAACTGAAAATGTGCACCTCTCTCTCCATCTTAGAAGGGCCTCCAGGAGAGGAACAGGTGTGTGGCGTGCAACCATAGCCAATGAATCCAGTACTTGCTCATAGGCTGGATCAGATGGCCGAAGGTACTGTCCATCCTGTACTTCGTCAAGTGAGAAATTTCAGACAAAGTTGAAGAATCCAAGTCAAAAGGAAATTAATCACAAACACCTATCAGGAAAAATTTTAAAAAGAAAATTAAGCAAAAAACAACAACTTGTTTTTGCATAATCCAGAACCAAACTAATGAATGTAAAGCACGTAAACAACGAAAATATTCCGCTCCACCTCATCTTAAGTAGAATATGCTTGTCATTTTCCCTTTGTGGGGTTAGAGGACCAACTTAAGCCAAGGGCGGAGCCAGGGTACCGTAAGTGGGTTCATCGTCAAAAAATAATACTATATATATAAGGTCAAAAATATTTTTTATGTATATATAGTAGATGTTGAATCAACTTAATCTCTTTGTTTATTTTCCTCCATATATTCCCCCTCTAGTAAAAGCATACCATAATTCTCCTTTCCACACTTGAGACCTAGAGGCAGCATAAAAGGGTATTCCTCAAAACAAATTCTAACGCGCTTGCATTAATCACTCTCGGGGAAGTTTATCTTTTGTCTAAACCAGCATAGAATGGAAGAATATGACTCCAAAATCCATCTTGAACTTTCTCTTAGTGTTACAGGAACTATACTGCCGACTAATATGACAAGCATTTTGCAAATATCTTTCTTGACAAGAATTTAAGAATCAAAATCACAGTACATCACAAAAATACAAATAATCCCCAAAATGGTATCAACACATGAAAATAGAGAAAACTTTTTGTTAAAGAGTACCTGAGCTTGAGCGGTTTCAATGCGACGCCTGGCAAGCGGAAGGAACCTCTGAAGCAACGCGTCAACAATCAGCTTAGCTGCACTCCCAGCCTTCATTTCTTTTTACTTCCGTTCTCTCAATCTTACACCACTTTGATGCAACTGCAAACTTCAGATTTCATATCCAGTAGAAAATGTCCAATTTGTACCTGACCGTGATCCCAATTCAGATTGAAGGACTTCGAAATTTCACTCAACCAACTACCCCTCGATCCCAAGCTAATTTGAGTCAAGTACGTGAATTCGAAATGCAAGGTATAAATTAGGGTTCATCCAGATACTGTTATCATGCTATATTTAGCCAATTTGTTACAAAGAGAAATAGAGGATGATAAGGACTGACCGAAGAGAGATGGTACTGGAATCCGGCTACTTGAAAATTCAGCGGCGAGTGAATAATCCATCTTCATCTTCAAATTTAGTCATTGATATTGTTTTCCAGTTTTTATTTCTGCTGCATCGCCCTTCCTGTCTGATGCTGATTTCTTATTCAGTAGTAAAAAATAAAAAAATAAAAAACTTGCTCCAATGCGTTTCACTGCCCGTTCATTACTGCAGTTTTTCTTGCTCTGATGGTTGGATTTTAGCTGTAGCCCCACTCAGACCAGTGCTCTCTTCGTTGTCGTCAATTTCGTCAGACTACTTTTAATGTCTTTTCTTTTTAACAATTTGCTGACTCTTTAATTGTACTTTATTTGAACACTGTTATTAATTTATATTTATTTTTAAAACTAGTAAAGGAAATTCAATATTACGAAATTTATAAAATAATACTTAGGGCCTGTTTGGAAAGATATTCTGGTAATTGGATTTGGTATAATTGGGTGTAATTACATTGTATGTCCTGTTTGGTTGGACAGGTAATTACTTGATCAGCAGGTAATTGGTGTAATTGACAGGGAGTAATTACACTCTACAATTCACAGGCAAAGACGGTGAATTGCTGATAATTACATGGTGTAATTACCAGTTGATTACTTTTTAATTTCTATTTTTATTTTTTTTTGTTTTTATTTTTTTTACTTCTATTATTTTAAGTTCTTTTTTTATTTTTATTATTCTAAAAAAAAATAAAAGTTTATTTTTTATTTTATATTATTATATTTCATTTTCTTCTTGTTCTCAACCTTACTTTACGTGATTCTATGCAATTTTTCGTATTATATATTTCTTTATCCCATGCTTATTTTCTCATTAGTATAATTTTATTAGTATTCTAATTTTTAAATCAAAATAAAATTTATTGTTAAGTAATGTTATAGACTAACGTTTTCTTTTTTAAGAAAAAAAATCATATTTATGCATGCTATGTTGAAATTTGCTATAAGAGTATCATGTTAATTTTTTTGTTTTGAATTGATAACTTATGTTATATTTTTTGTTTCATTAGTTTTAGTAATATTGAATTCACATTGTACGTTATTTTTTTAATTAAACTGGATAGATTATCTTTTTGTCAAACATTTAATAATTTATGACATTTTATTTATATATTAATCTTTTTATCAAACATGCATTTTACGATGTTTGTAGTAGAAACTTCATACTTTTAGTTTTTACGATTAAGTCAATTGAAATATATTAATTTGAAAAAATATAAATCAATTATTTTTTCATAATATAGGTTAAAGAATATATGTTTATTAATTAATATATTTTCAAAAAAGAATATATATCTTAAATATTTAATTTAATGTCATTTATAAAGTTTCTTAGTTGTCTAGTATAAATTTTAAATAATTAATTTTTATTCTTAAAATTTAATAGAATTTTATGATTGCAATTGTGGATCCAAACAGAACATGTGTAATTACACTGTGGCAATCAAACAGATCAGTGTAATTACTAGGCTGGTAATTACTACCCTAGTAATTACACCAATTCCGATTACCAGGTGGATTTCCAAATAGACCCTTAAAATCTATCTGTCATTAAAATTAAAACACTATATTATCTTACATACAAGATTACATAGTAACGAACATTAATAATTTTATAATTTATCTTTTTGCTTCCAGGAAGTGTTGTATTTTTGAGGAATCAAAGAAACATCAACTTGAGATATTAAATTTTCTAATAAATAAATAATCGTTGGTGAAGAAATAAATAAATTTTAAAAAGTTGAAAAAAGTTAACAAATATTCTAATTTTAACGTGTAGAAAGTTCAGTCATACCTTTTGCTTTACATATATTATTTTAAAATTCATAATTTAAATATGTATCATAAGAAATTATTAAAATGAAAAATTAAAGGAAGAATTGATCATATTAAACAACAATTCAACTTATTAATTGAAAGAGAAAAATATTACACAAAACTATTTAGTTTGTTTGGTGCTTTTTAAAAATCATCATACCAGAGTGATGAAGTTCAATTTGAAACTGCATTTCTATTCCAATCGTAGTGTTGATAAGCACGTCTATTACTTCAAAAAAGATATTTACAACTTGCAGTAAACTTGAGAATTTATTCATACTTCATATTGAATATGAGGAATTAATTTATTATGTAATTATCTATGTTTTTGGGATTAAAAGAGGCTTCAGTCTAGTCATATTCCTTTATAGGTCATTCAGCACAATATCCTTGAAGCTAGGGGTGGGCGTTCGGTTCGGTTTTATCAAACTTCAGTTCGTTTCTTTGATTTTTGGTTTTAGAAAAGTGTGCACTGTATATTAAACCAAACTAATTTAGTTCGGTTCGATTTGATTCGGTGTTTTTGAATCGGTTTTTTGGTGTGAATGAAAAATAAAATAAGGATAAAGTATAAGATACTTAGAAATTTAAAACTATGTTAAGGAATGATGTGTATCACCGTGGAACATTTATTGTGCTAACTAAAAGACTATATTTGTCTTTATCAAGAACATTGTGCCTCCAACTATTTCTTGAGAAAAACAAGTACGAAGACGGGTTCCTTTACATAATGTACATTGGTAGAAATATGTTTGAGTTTCTCTTGGAAATTAATATTTGAAGTTAACTATTGAATTGTATGTTTGTTGTTACATTGATTTGTTCATGAATAATTTAATTGTTAGTTGAATTTTTAATTTTTAGTTAAGGGAATGCCCATATATATATATTAAAAAAAAATTAAAAAATCATTTTTTAAAAATAAAAGTTCGGTTCTTCGGTGCATCGAAGTTTTGAGACCCTTACACGAACACCGAATCGAAGAACCGAAACACCGACACCGAACCGAAAAACCGAAGAACCGAATTAGTTTGATTCGGTTCGTTTTTTCGGTATTTATGCCCACCCCTACTTGAAGTCATGTTAAAAGTTTATTAATTCTTGTCTTCTTTTACTGGTTCACTTTGCACATCAAAGTACGATAAAGTTTTTAAGGTCCTGATGTCCTTACAATAACATACCAAATTTGAATTTTGTCTTCAAGAGATAGTTATATAGATTTTTAAGGAATTTTTTTACGGTACCTTCAATAATTTCAGTAGAGAAAACTTCATGAATACTCAATTAACGTGTGTTATTTAATTTGTACTAACAAATACATAACAATAACTTTGCAGAAACATAAACAACAAAGTTTAAAGCACGTACTCAAAAACAATAATTAATAACATAAGCATAAATTAATGACTGTAAAAAAATACCAAGATCTGTAACAATAGAATGAAATGGAATGTAAAACGGATCTGTAACCGGCAGTAAAACACATTCGACTATGAAGACCACCGTAGTCCTTCACTTGGGCTGGAGTTTGTTGGCTGTAGGACGACAGACCCTCCCACGGCCCGTCATCATGACCACAACCCGTAGAGGGTTCCGTGGTCTGATGCCTGAGCCTGGGTGGTTCTGCCCTCGCCTCCACGAGCCTTCCCACGGCTCGTGTGGTGGTCTATGGCCCGTGAAGGGGTCCGTGGTCCACCACTGCTGGGTGGGTGTGAACCATGGGTGAGTGTGAAAGGTTGTGACATTTCTAAAGGGTTGCAACTTTTTCAAATAGTTGTTACTTTTCTGATAAGGCACAATAAACATTTGTTCACACTACCCTTTATTGTCTATAAATAGAGAGATTTCTTTTCATTTTAAAACAACAAAAATTCTCAACTTCTTCTTCTTCTTCTTCTGCACAATTAAATATTCGTGTACTTTGCTCCTGTTGATTGGTTCAATGACATCATTGCTTATGTTACAGATCATTATATGAATTTTTACAGTCATGAATTTATGCTTATGTTATTAAGGATAAATGATAAAATGTTATAATTTTCATTTTTGCTTTACATTAATAATGTTCGTTACTACGTAATCTTGTATGTAAGATAATATAGTGTTTTAGTTTTAATGACAAATAAGTTTTAACTTTTAAGTATTATTTTATAAATTCTATGATATTAAATTATAATTTTACTAGTTAATTTAATAAAAGGGAAAAAGGACGGATTTATCCCCGAACTTTAATAAATGGTACGCCTATACCCTTCGTTATACTTTGCGTCCACATAAGCCCCTGCCTTCTAATTATAGGTACACACATGCCCCTCTCACTAACGGACCCCTCATTTTTTACACGTGTTTTAATTCTAATGAACTACCCGTTTGACCTTTTTTTTAAACCCATAAACCAACTATCCGCCCCATAACCCAATTTGCTCTAAGATATATCCTAATTAAAAGACCCAAATCTAAAGGTCCCGTTCCTATCACCCAATATTAGGCTTAGTCATATCACTCAACATCTCATCATATACACATTTCATATCATCAATTATAATAAACCTCAATAAGCACATCAGCAACTTGTTATAACCCCAAACATCAACTTTAAACCTGTACCTCATCTCCCGAACAAAACCCATCACGAAAACAACATCATCATGAGTTTCACAAGATTTAATCATGGAAAGTTGGGTTCTTTCAGCAATCCGAAAGAGGTTATTGGAAATCAAAATGCATAAAAGGGGTGCGTAAGATTGAGGATTGGGTTTAAATAAAAGGGTATTTCGGGTAGATAAATTATCGAAAAAGGAGATTACAATGTGGGGGTTGAGATTTGGATTTTGCAAAAGGAAATAAGAGAAATGAGAAGGGGATAAAGAAGGAATAAGGGTGTTGAGAGAAGGGTGTTTTCACCAATTTGGGTTCGAAAGGACGAAGAAGAGGTGTTGGTTAATGGAGGAAGAAGAAGAAGTGATGAATTTGATGAAGAAGATGGAACTTGAGTGAGCTGAACGCAACGTCGTTGATAGTTGCATCATTGTATGATCGGGAAATTCAGCAACAGAGATGAAGAGAACTCCATGTAACAGTAAGGAAGAGAGGAGAAAATTTAGTTTAAGTGTTACAGATCCATTGGAGCTAAGAAATGAAGCTCTGCAGGCTGAGTTGAAGAAGACAACAATAGGTGTTTTTTTTAATTTTTTTTTTTTGTGTATTATTTTGTGTGATAGGAATGGGACCTTTAGATTTAGGTCTTTTAATTAGGATATATCTTAGAGGAAATTGGGTGGATATTGGGTTATGGGGCGAATAGTTGATTTATGGATTTAAAAAAAGGTCAAACGGATAGTTCATTGGGATTAAGACACGTGTAAAAAGTGAGGGGTCCATTAGTGAGAGGGGCATGTATGTACCTATAATTGGACGGCAGGGGTTTATTTGAATGCAAAGTATAACGAAGGGTATAGACGTACTATTTATTAAAGTTTGGGGGTAAATCTGTCCTTTTAACCTTAATAAAATAAACCCTTCTGAAGGGAGTGCCACGTAAAAATGGGTATAAATCCGTTTTGGATGCTTTAGACCCGTATCCGGAGGGCTTCAAGATTTGGGTCCAATTTCTCCCCCTCCTTCTTTCTTGCTGTTTCCTCCCATCTTCGATTTTCCTCCACCTTCCTCCTTGCCACTCAGTTCACTCTCCCGTCGTAGAATGACGACTGACATGAACCCGCCGCCGCACCGGAACCCTAAAACCGGGGTTGTGACCCAGGAACCTCATCCTTCAAACTCAGACGAAGTTACGACCTCAAACTCTACTCGGACTTCAATGAAACCCCCACCTCCAAAATTTCTAAGCAAGTCGGACTCGGATACATCGAAACAATTCGATCAAGAGAATTCCCAATCACAACCGGTTATTTCTCAAAGCGGTGCAGAACCTACTGAAAGTGCCAATGCTCAAGAAGATTTCAGCTTGAGCTTAATGAAACCCCCACCTCCAAAATTTCTAAGCAAGGCGGACTCAGATTCATCGACACTCGATCAAGAGAAGTCCCAATTAAAACCGGTTATTTCTAAAACCGGTGCTGAACCTGATGAAAGTGCCAATTCTCAAGATGACTCCAGCTCGAGCTCCGTGTCCCAAAGTAAAGACACCAATGAAGACAAGAAGCAAGAACAGCGATCGGCTGCTTCGGTTCCGTACACGATTCCAACATGGAGTGGGCGTCCGTGTCATCAGTTTTATCTTGAAGTGCTTAAAGATGGATCCATCATTGATAAATTTGATGTGTATGTGTCTGCAAACTTCAATGCAATTGATGTTTAGTTCCTCATAAGCTTATTCTTCTGTTGTGCTGGCTTTTAAGTACCACTTTTGGTACACAATCAAATGAATTGATAAGGCAGAAATTTTATTGTGTCCTCCAGTTAGAAGTTCTAGGAATATTTTGACTAAAACAAAATAACCATTGTCCTTGATTATCACATTAAGTTTTTTTTTTGAGTAGTATTTATATTTTTGGTGCAATTGCCTAGTGTTTAGTTTATTGGTTTGAAATTGTCTATCATATTGCTAGAAGCTACGTGTAAGGGTTACTGAGGTTTCTTATCAAGTGCTATCTTATTTTGTAGTTACCTACAAATGAACTTGTACAAGTTTAATTTTTCTAGTTATCACATTCTGTACGGGTTTCTGTATCTCTCTTACTGTTCATGCCTCTCATATAGGGAGGACGGCCCATTTGCATTGTCTCTGAGACTCTGCAAGGCTTCATTTTTTGTATCAGTTGCTGGGATTTTACTTTATTTAATGGAATCTTATCACCTTTTACTGTTATCCAGGCACAAGAAGGGGGCGTACATGTTTGGGCGTGTTGATCTTTGTGATTTTGTCCTTGAACACCCGACCATCTCTCGCTTTCATGCTGGTAATGCTTCTTTACTTCTACAAGTGGTATATATGGGACTAACTTTGCTCTACCAGCCTTTTATTTCCTTATATCGTTGTGGTGGTGTGCTATATGGATATTCTTGGTGTAATTAACACAATTCATATGCAAGTATTTGTTCAGTTTTTTAAAAAAGATTTTTGATTGGCATTGATTATGTAACCACCATCTCTTTGCAGTTTTGCAGTTCAAGGGAAACGGCAATGCTTATGTTTATGACCTTGGTAGTACACACGGGACATTTGTTAATAAAAAAGAGGTACTTTAACACATCATTTTATACCTATCCGTTACTCCAGTTAACTCAGACTATATAACAGATGAGGAGGTTCAAATAATCAATTGCATGCCTTCAGCTTATGCATCATGCCTTTTTATACTTGTCTGCTCTATCCTCTGCCCATAATTGATAGCTACCCCATTATTTTTCTTTTAGCACTTGCATGTTACTGTCAAGATTATTATTATGGTGTGATTTCATTTTTCAAATCAGTAAAGAACATATATACTAATGGCTTGCCCATTTGCAAACTATTAGGTGAAGAAGAGAGTTTTTGTGGATCTCCATGTTGGTGATGTCCTTCGATTTGGACAGTAAGTTATTAACTCCAGCTTTGACTCTCCGGAAAAGAAAAATGGCACTCTATGTTGTTATGTTATCTATCTGATAGGATTGTAGTAAAAATCATGTATAATTGAGATTCTAGGATATGCTACATTCATAATTGATGGTTGCCTCATTCTGATATTATGATCTCGTAGTTCCACTGTGAGCTCTTTCATTTTATCTTTTTTTTAAATATAAAATTTCATCATTCAGAATGAGAAGGCAAGTTAGATGAGAAGATTTTAAGAATTAAGACCAACAAAGTAATAATACGATGAATGTTGGGCCTTTAGGATGCAACATTTTCAGAAGAAGTGTGTCCTAGAAGTACAAAGGTTATGTTGCAGGCGCAATCATACACTGGATTAAAAATGATCATGCTCGGAAGGAATAAACAAGTTTTCTTACTAGTGGTGTTATAATGTTTTGGCATTTTTCTAATGTTCTTCACTTTCTACAGATCATCACGATTATACATATTAGAAGGACCAACTGACCTGATGCCACCGGTATGACAGTTGTGCTATTGCAATTCCAAAAATACTAGTACTTTTGTAATGACAATTGGAATGATATTAACTCCTATTTATTCATTATCTATGTCACACCAGATGTTCTATGGGTACAAGCCTTGATCGGATAATTGTTCTTATTTAAAAATTAAAAAGACAGAGTTCCTTTTATTTCCTTAGAACATTTTATACAGTTATTTTTGCTTGTCTTGCCAATGCAATATAGCATTTTTCTTTAAATCCCTTTTGGAGCTGATTACCAGAACAGATGGCACGCATTCAACAAATTGAAGGGCAAAATTTTACCAAACAGAACACTTTTATTAGAGTTAACTAGTTTCAAATGCATTACTTTGTTTTTATGTTGTAGGAAGCTGACCTGAAGAGGGTAAGACAAGCAAAGATCCGGGAAGAGATGCATGACATGGAAGCATCACTTCTCCGTGCAAAACTGGAAGCATCTCGTGCAGATGGGATCTCATGGGGAATGCGTGATGATGCTATTGAGGAAAACGAGGTCAGTTTTTGTGTCTCATTTTCCTTTAGGGTATTTGGTGAATGTAACATTTCTTTTTGGATAACAATTATTAGAGTTACTCTAGGATATGTTCACCTACACATATCAATTAATTTCTCACTGGCAAGGTTTTTAGTGTTAATTTTTCTCTGTTTTTTCCGAATGTTCCCTCTCTGTAGGCTGTTAGACAACTTAGATCTCTGCAGACGTGCAGAGCCCAATCCCCAACCCACAGTTATTTTTTCTGGAAAGAAATTGTTTATGTATTTAAAATATTCAGCAACACCTTTGACAATGTAGTGGACTCCATAATAAGTGATACTGTCCAGGGAATTAAAGAGTCACGGGTTGTGCAAGTAACTGTCTGCTTTGGTTGCTTTCACCTGCTATAGACGATTTAAACTTTTTATCCGAGCATTGATCCCTTGCACACTGCAGTCATTCTTTCCTGCTATTATTCATTCAATATTTTAAATTCTTGTAGCATGTGATGAAATCCTGATAGAGTGCTATCCGAATTGATTTTGATGCTAGGATGAAGTTGACGAAATAACTTGGCAAACTTACAAGGGACAACTTACAGAGAAGCAGGAAAAAACACGTGAAAAAGTTGTGAAAAGACTTGAAAAGGTAGCTGTTTACTTAATTTCTCTATGTTACTGTTAACCCGAAGGATCTCTTGAGGAAAGGTACCCCTTTGCAAATGTATGCGTTTCTTATTGTACCCCTTTTGATTTTAGATTGCTCATATGAAAAAAGAGATAGATGCTATTCGGGCCAAGGATATTTCTCAAGGTGGATTGACACAGGGACAGCAAACTCAAATTGCTCGTAATGAACAGAGGATGTCACAGGTTAATAGCTCTCCTTCAGCGTTTTCTCTTTGTTTCCTTAATACTCAAAGAAGATATTCTTTTGTTCTATTTGGTGTTGAATATCACATGTTCATTTAACTCCTTTCTTGTAAGGTCTAATAATACTCCAGTACACAGAATGTTTTAGCAATTTCTTAGGGTAGCCTGGCCACTTCCTTTAATTTATCTGCTGAAAATTTATCAGATAGTGGAAGAGCTTGAAAACTTGGAAGAGACTTTAAATGAGAGTATACGGGAAAGTCTTGGGGCACGCACTGGAAGGACATCCAATGGAAAGAAAAAGGAGCCTGAAGAAGAAGAGTTTTCAAGGTTAGTATGTAATTTGCAGATCTTCAATTATTTCAACAAGCTTCATTGTTTGGTTGATGCTTTATGCAGTACATAATTCTTGAAATGATCTTAGGAAAGGTTAGATTGGCGTTTGGCCATGAAAATTGTGAGTATTTGAAAAAAGTTGTGTTTGGCCATGAGTACAAATTGAAGTTGTTTTTGAATTTTTGTGAGTAAGTTAGAGTGAAAGTAGTTTTTTGGTGTTTTTTCACATTCCTGAAAACACAATTTTTTGGCCAAACGCACACTTGGGATTGTCGTGATTTTGATTTAGTGAGTGGAGCTAGCCCATTGACAACATGTGGTTAGTACATAACTTGTAGATCTTCAATAATTTCAACAAATTTCATTGTGTGGTAGATGCTTTATGCCGTATGTGTTACTTGAAATGATCTAAATAAGGTTGGCTGTAGTATTATACTTGGGATTGTCATTAGTGAGTTGAGCTAGCGCATTGACAAGGTGAACTTGAATTTCTTACCGCACAGTGAGGAGGATGAATTCTATGATCGCACACAGAAGCCTTCAAAGAACAAAGCTGGCGAAAATCAATCAATTGAGACAGCTGATTCTCTTCTTGATAAGAAGGATGCCATTGTCATGGAAATGGAAGACAAGAGAAAATTATTTCTTGATGAAAAGGATGGTACTGGTCAGGAAAGTGCAGTTGAAGCTGGAGATGAACTAGATGCTTACATGTCTGGGCTTTCATCTCAGCTAGGTGCGTGATTATTTTAGCAAATAAACTCCAAAATTGTCTTGAATGTTAATGCCTTATCTCGTTGGAGGTAACGTTTGGGTTTCTTTTTATGATATTATATATTTGAGATTTCGGTTAAATCTGACAAAGCTTGTGGAATATCTTGTGGCATCTTATCATGCGCTGGTCTCTCACTGTCTCTTCTGTTCATAATGGGAGCATACCTAATGATTGGTACTATTATATTATTAAGTTTTTTATTTTTTTGAGCATACATACAAATAAGGCTGTCAGTTTATAAGTATGATTGTGCATTTATCTAAGAGAAATGCATTGGGTAGTTTTGTTCAGTTAACAACATGCATATCTGCTGAAAGGTGTAGCTGAATCCTTCCACACCAGTAACACTTACATATTTATGTGTATGAGCATTCAATTAAGCAAGGGATCATTTCTGACGGTGGAAGAATGGGTATCCCATGAATTATATTCAAACTCCTTTGTTGAGATAGATTTTTGACAGAATTTAGCATGTGCGTCTTGTTGAGGCTTTTACTTTTTTGTTCTGATGCCAGCTCTGGAAAAGGAGGAAAAGCTTCACAAGGAACTCTCTACTCTCCAAACGGAGTTGGACAGGGTACTTTACTTGCTTAAGATTGCTGATCCCACTGGTGAGGCTGCTAAAAAGAGGGAGCTGAAAGTACAAGAACCAAAGACCAATATGACCAAAACTGTTGCAACTGCTGCCCATCAGCAGTCTCCACCCGAGCAGAACAAAAAAGATAGAGCAGAACCTAAGGTCTTAATGGAGAAACAGGGTACTATTGATGCGAACTCTTCATCCAGTCAAGAAACAAAGAAGGAGATTGTGGCTGATGCAGCTGGTGGTAAAAATGTTGTGTACATTGCTAGTAAGCCCCAATGGCTTGGTGCTGTAGATGAAAAGAAAAAACAAGAGAAAGTTATTGAACGACAGACAGAACTTCAAGAAAATGATCAATTTGTCGACTACAAGGACAGGAATAAAGTTTTGGTAAAACCAGATGCTACACAGTTGACTGCCGACTCTGGAATTGAAAGTGCAGCTCCTGGACTAATAATAAGGAAGCGCAAGCAAGTTGATAAGTCTGATGTTACTGAACTCAAAGATTCTCAAGAATCCTCTGGAGCTGATATACAAGCAGAAGATGCGGTAGCTCTGCTGTTGAAACATTCTCAAAGATACCATAGTACTGATGATGAAGTGGAATCCAGCGGATGCGATGTATCACATGAAAGTCAAACCAGGAAGGAAAAGAAAAAAAAGCAGAAGAAGGTTCTTGGTCCAGACAGGCCATCATTTCTGAAGAGTGAGAAGGACTACGATTCTTGGGTTCCTCCTGAAGGTATGCCACTCATTTGGTTCATACCTAGCTTAGTTGCTTACTAATGGATGTTCAAGTTTTTTGACAATTTTGCTCGTCTTTGTGAAACTTTTACCAGGGCAATCAGGTGACGGACGCACCTCACTGAATGATCGTCTTGGTTATTGAATGGTTAAGATTTTGATTGTTTGACACATAACTATGGGATGGGGTAGCTCGACTTACAGCCTCCGGATGGATCATGTAACTAACTAGCATTTACAGCTTGGTTTGAGATCTCATCTTGCAAAAATCCGTGACAGGGATGTCTGAGGGAGAACAGCAAGAACAGCAGAGGGGTCCACATCTGTGATGTTTTATGCTTGGCTGAAACACCAATTTTGAATTGTAGGCGGCATAATTCCATGAAAGATTTGTTGTTTGAAGAGAAGAAAAGAAGTAGAAAACGGGAAGGTACAAGAGCTGGATTATGATCCCCTTCTCCCACGCTTGCTCGTGTTCCTTCTGTTGAGTAACAAGAACCTGACACTTTCCTGATTTGAATTGTATATAGAGATTGACCTGGAAAGGATAGAGATAATGAGAAGATGTGCTTGTAATGCAATGCTTTGTGCCAGCTCCAAAAAGCTCATAAGTGATTTTGTGTAGCATGATACAAGTCGATTTTATTTTTGTATAACCCGTGTTCGGCAACCGATTAATCAAGATTTTCAATGCATAAAAGGGAAACAACTACCGTTTCTCTATTCTCAATATTTGAATCCAAAACATCTGATAAAGAGTGAGAGGTTGTTTTCTTCTGAAGGCATGGAATTTTACATTTGAAAGCCATTACCTCAAAGCTGACACCTTTGGGAGAAAATAATTCTGCAGAATTTTATCATTCACCCTGGCTACCGCAGATACAACCCCGAATCATAGTTGTGTTCAGTGCAACATCGGGAACAACATAATTCTCTAATGATTTTTCAAACACTTCAGAAGTGCCTGTGCTTCATCAATCATATTTAGTTTACAAATACTGCAATACACTCCTCTCACTCACTTCATCTGACAGTCACAAAGCATCATTAGCCTTGCCAGTTACCACTCTTTCACAGCCCATCAATAAAAATGTTGTGCATCACATTATACACAGCAAAAGTTAACAGAATCGCATTTTTTCTAACCATAATAGGTAGGATCAAATTGTAGGTAACAAAATCATGATCTTTACCAAAAGCCTCAACTTCTACCTTATTTACCTTCCAATAACCCCAAATCAAAGCTGAAAAAGCGTAATAGAACAGTCCAGTATAGATCGAATCCACCATCTTTTACAAGCAAAATCAGCTGCAAAATCGCTTTCGTTTAAAAGCCCAGATGAAAAATCGAAAACTCAGATCATGATTTTTCCGTTGAGCTTCTAGAATAGAGAACATTTTGTCAAGTGCTTCGTCGGGTACAACCATTTTCCCGATAGAAAGAGAATGATTTGGAAGAAACTAAACGACACATTTGAGAATGTAGGAGTTTCAAATCTGAACAGAGAGAATTAATCTACTCAGAGTGATGTACTTTAATCGAAGATTTCGGGAGGGTGGCCGGTGCGGTGGTATTCAAGTTGCCGGCGGCGGTTATTAAGATACTCAAGAGTCGAAAAATCAGTTTGTTGCTGTAAAAACTACTAAACTAGTCTTGAGAGAGAGAGAGAGATTGCTTTAGTATAAAAAACCATTCAAACGCCAAATTGGCCTTGAATTAGATGACTTGAACATGCTATAATTCTTATGGTACACCAATAAATATCACTTAAGATATAATCATAATCATAATATAAAATAAGTAACATAAAAAAGCTGCATAATTAAAACCATGCTATAGTACTTGTAGCTAGCCCAATCTTCTTCTATATAATTGGGGCCTAACATTACTAGCTAATACACCACTTGAGACAAGTGTTGATTAATTAATACTAATAGATTTGACAGAAGTAGGGTGTCTGCAGTCACATAATACAATAAGGATGATCATGGGCACTTTGGGCCACCTCTCTTGGTCTTCCAGTTATTGTAGCAAGGGCAACTTTGCTTATTGCCATAGGTACCAGCAGGAACACACAGACACTTTGCACAGCATTTCTGGCAGAAAAACATACACGGCTTCTTATACGATGTCTTTGAACACCGATACGTGCATTTTGGTTGACAATCTGTAAAATAACAGAACACACTTGATCAGGACGGAGCTACCTTTATTAAAGGGATTGAAAAATTGTACGGTAATTTCAGCATTACTAATACACCATATTCAGTATGATGAAGTTAAACTTATAATTAGTAAGTGAGCATATGTCATGTTGAAGTGAGTGTTATATACCTTGAGGATGGAGACTTCCCTGACTAACACCATACTGCAAATACCACATTTAAAATATAGTTTAGCCATGGAAATTAAATTAATTAGCTAAGAAAGTACATAAATAACAATGTAGTAATTAAAACAAGTTGATCTTACCAGTTGGTTATTTCTCTGTTGTTGCTGCTGCTCATCACGCATAATGTTGGCCCTTGAAACCTGAACACACAACCACACACATCATTTAATATATTTTCAACAATACGTATATATATAATTCGAGTCGAAAACAATAGATCGATGCACAAAACATTTGGGCTCACCTGATTTTGAGTCAGGAAAACCACCAAAAGAACAAACAAGACAATGCTCATTTTCCCAGCCATTGCAGTAATATAATTTTGTTTGAAGCTAAGAGAGGAAGTGAAGTGTGTAGAGCTTTGAGAGAATCGACTTCTATATATAGAGAGAGATCTTCTCAAGTGGTTAAGCTCTTTAGACTAGCACTTGCTGTTGTCACACTCCAACAGTATCCCCTATGCGAAATTGAACAAAAAATATCCACAGTTAATAGTTTGGTCTAAAAATGTCTCTGCCATCAATAGTTTGGTCCAAAAACTATTAACTGCATGAACATTTTTGGGTCAAACTATTAACCGGGAGCATTTTATTTCAATTTTGCATAGTTCAAGAACTTTTTTGCCCTTTTCATTCGTTTTAAGTCAATTTTTTTCTCATAGTCCAGTTCAAAAAGATAATGTTTTCTCTTTATTTTAGTTACGGTATTTGATAGAATTTTAAGAACAAAAGAAAAACTTATAAACATGTTTGGAAAATGTTACTCGGTTGGAGTCATCCATACATCCGTATCTAAACTAGCGTTAACGGCTAAATATCTTCCGTTTCAATTTATGTGTCATCTTTGACTTACATAAAATTTGATAGTTATAGTTTAAAGTGTGAATATAAATCTTTTCATTAAAAAGTAAATTTTAAAGTTTTTTTTTTTGGATGAACTAAAAAAGAAAGTGTGAGAGGAGAAGCAGTACATAACATAATCTAAAAAGTTTACATTAGGTACCAAAATAGTCCTCATTATCAACAATTTAAAGAGGATGTAAGAGCTCACATGTCTTTTTTATATTTTTCTCTGCTCTTAAAAACGTTACACTTTTGCATGAAGTGGCCCCAACAGGTCATGTCATTAATGGTAGTTGTTTAATTAATTACCAATTATAGAAAAATGACAAACAAATTAAGATGAAATAAGCAAATATATAAATTGAAAAAAGTGCTAGAATGGTATGTGAAAGATATTTCTCAACTTGATCATTCAATTCTTAGTCTCAAGCAGTAAGAAGCTGTGGGAGGGTCATTACTTCATAATTGTCTTTTTCAACCTTACAAGGCACATGGCTCTGTTCTTCATTTATTTGGGATAAATAGGAAAATAAAAAGTTGAAAGCCAAAAAGTTTCTCCAAGTAGTGATGCAAAATGAAAAGGAGAATAACAAAAAGGATGGAAAACACAAAACTGCTACATTTTGGGTTTAATAGGTGGAAAAACACTTCTTTAGGGTGTGTTAAGGAAAATGCATTTCTGAAAAATAAGTTTTTTCCGTGTCGGGTAAGTAAGTAAAAAAATATATCTCAAAAACATTTATATGTAATATAGCAAAATACTATAAGGATGGCAAGTGTGGGATGGTCAAGGGGTGGGGAGTGAGGGTTCGGAAGTGGGATGGTCAAGGGGTTGGGTTGAATAGGTGAAGAGGAGACAATAAACTTGGAATGTCTCTTGAGAAATTTGTTTTCCGTACTTCATTTTAAAGAATTTGTTTATCTAAAAAATATTTTCCAAATCTCGATAATTCATTAATTGGAATGAGCTGTTACTTTAATTCATGAAGGAAGATTGGCTAAATTCATATAATTGAGGAGTCTAACTTTTCCTCATCCCACTAATGTGGGACTTAATAATGAAAACCAAATATTTTTTGGACTTCATTTTTTGAAATTTTTTTATATATCAAAACGGGTCTGTTTAAATACCATCCGGTGAATTCATTATCAACACCGCCTCAATTTCGATATTTTCTCCCCTCAAAATATGGTAAATTTTTTGTAAGTTGGCTTTTTTTTTTGTGCAACCCAGAAATTCGCAATTGCTATTTCTTAGGTGCGCGTTAGGTAAATTCGTTTTTTTGTAATAGTTTGCAACCCACACCAGAGATGTAATTTGCGCTAGACAAGCCCGATCCAATGAGCTCAACAGTTGATGGGGAATCTATTGGGATATATACTATTAACCATATGTTAAGAAATAATATTTATTATAGAATAAATATTTGCTCAATTTAATAGATCATATATTCGTTTATGGTGCATGTTTACTTATATAGTAGATGATTTAGTGTGTCGAGTTTTAGCTTATACATAAAGGATTAAATCATCGGTTCTTATAAGTATAAAGGTTTTTGTTCACAATCTAGGATGTAAATTGGACATGCCATCGGTACGATTGTAGCACAAGATTATATGTAATTTATCTTGATTATGGGAACAATATAGTTCCAACTTCTTGTGCTAGTGCATTTTGTATGTATTAAACGGGGGCCGAGTAGAGATAGTTGTTTTAGACTGACTGACAAAAACATATTCTCTAAACTATTAAATGTACTTATATTCTTAATCCTGATATAACTATTATGATCTGTATATATTAATTGTCATTTTGATTTATTAAAGGGTGAGATTCTGAGATGGGTCAATATGTCTTGTAGATTGGATGATAATAATATATATTGGTGAAATAATAAGTTAGTTGATGAAATTCATGTCTCGTTATAGAGATTGATTGATATGCTTTTCGAGAAACTTATAAGTTTTCATCGTATCAAACCTTGCAAGTGAATTTATGAATCCAACAGATGAAATAAGTTAAGTAGTGCTCTAAAGGAAATTAATCATTGAATTAAATTCGTCAGTAATTTAATTTATTGATTAGTATCTGTAGTCTTAACATGGGGAATTACATAAGTGTTTAATGGGGAATTACGAAATATAAATAGAGGAGTGGAATTACGAATTTCTAGTGGAATGATTTTGTAATTTATTATGGTAAAAATAATTCAAATTAATTATTTGGAATTATTTCCATAATAGGAAGCCTCAGTAATTAATTATGTGGTCCCTACCGTGCCCATATTTAAAAAAAAAAAGGAGTTAGGCGCGTGTTTCTTGTTTTTTCCAGAAAACTGGGTATATCTATAAATAGAGATTCTCTAACCTAGAAAAAAATTGAAGGTTATTTGCCCACCCAAGTATCGAGAGAGTTTAGATTGTGAACTTGGGATCTCTGTAGAAGATCATAGTTGTTGTCTATCTTGTAGATTCGCTTGAAGATTTGGGAATTCGCTTGAAGGTATTTGCTCACACTTCAAGAGGTATTTATCGAATTAAATTTCAGCAAGTTTATATGTTCTAGCATAAATGGTATTGATTATCTATTATTCATGTAAGTAGTATGATATGGTATGCTTCCGCTGTGATATATGTTTTCCAACAGAATCGATCCCTAACATTCCTTATGGGATACCACCCGACACCTATTGCACCAATTAAATCACCCCGTGTGAGATATCCTATTTCGACATTTTCATATATCTATTCAGTTTTTTAAAAAATAATTCACATGCACTCGCTTTAAATATGCGATATCGGTTAGACTTGATAAAACCAAACTTTAGACTTGATAAAAATAACTGAACTTCAGTAATATATAACCGAAGTTTAGGCAAAATATGTAGCAGCGATTGTGATAAACAGAGTGGTGACAAGTACTAAATAATTTAAGAGGAAACAAGTTGGAGTGAGGAAGTTATCTCAATTATCTCACATCAGCATGTGCAAATGAAAACAATGAAAGTGATAGCATACCCTTCACCATGTGCTTTCACATGCCCTTTTTAGAGGTACACAATTTCCAGCTTTCAATTTGCTTTAATTTGCCCACCACCAACAATATATGTACAGCAACTTCCAAAATATAAATGGACTTCAACAATATATCTTCACCATCCAACTAACTAATAAATTGCCTCACTCAGTACAAAAGTCATGTTTGGTCATAGATTTTGAAGTTAAAATTTGAAAATTTTGAGTTTTTAAAGTTGTAGTTTTTGAAACATGAAATTGCGTCTGGACATGCATTTTACTTGAGAAAATTTTAAGTTTCGTGGGTGAAAGTGAAGTTTCTCTCAAAAACTGTTTGAAATTCAAATTTTGAAAATCTGATCAAATTTCATCGCCAAACACTAGCTATATCCGGTGATTGTTTTGAGTGGCCACTAGTCTTCCCACTTTATGTTACTTTTCTTCTCTTTTGTCTTTATACTTGGAGTTTCATACTACAGAAGCCGATTCAAGAATTAAATTTAATAGATTCCATGTTAAAAGTTCTTTTAACACTGAATTCATAATATATCACTAGCTCAGTCCGTGATACATTTTTTAAATTAATTCCTAGTTTCAATAATGCACTTGAAGTTTTGCAATTTTCTCTTTTGATTGGGGCTGAGGGTGGGTCAGGGATGGGATTAATTGGTTGTATTCATTGAACAATAGAGAGACTTCCAGTTTTATAAGTTTGTGCAAAGTACAATGCTTGCAGGATATTAAAAAGTAAGCATTTGTGGATTACACCATCGAGAATGTGGTGAAATGATTGAAATTTCTTCAATTTTTAATCAAACGTTATCAGATTCAAGTCTTGAAAATATGAAAGAAAAAAAAATACATGCACCAATGTAGCCTGAATATCTCTAACCATGGTTAAGTAGTTTTTTTGAATTAATAGACCAGAAAAAGCATAGCCATAAATCACCATTTGCTTGCTTATATGCAAAGTCTCTTCATGACTCACCTTTAGATAAAAAAAAATTATTGCCTAAATTAAGCCATAGTTTGGCCATAAAGGAAAGTACAAAGGTGACTAGTAACATTACATTAAAAAAAATAGAAAAAAATGTTAAAAAGAACGACCATGGAGACTTAGGGATCTAGAGCATTTGATCGTTATCTAAAAAATAATAATTCAAGTTTCAAAAAACTGACTGACCAATTTTTTTCACGGAACTTCAAAAAAAATTCAAGTAAAATACATGTCCAAGCACAACTTCAAAAACTCAAGTTTTCAAACTTCAAAATCTATGACCAAACGAGAGCAAAGTCAAACTGAAAAGTCTGTAAGGAAATGATGATACTTTCTAAGGCAAAGGCTTACTCTTCTATCAGAGTTTTACTGCTTTGAAGTTTGAAGCACCTCAACATAAATTTCCTGAAGACTACTGTAAGGAAAGGGGTTGTTCTTGATTGTTATGAACTCTCACTGGCACTGAATCACATCGCAAGATTGATCAAGACAACTCTTAGATAAAAGAGACATTGTCAGCATATATACAGAAGATATAAACAGATTTTGTTAATACAGAAGATTCACCACCAGAAGATCTTGTGACAATACTGTTGTCTCAACTACTATACACGCATGCCTCAAAGCTTGCAAATGTCACTCTATCATATCCATGTTCTCTCATAATGGTGGTTATAGCACAAACCGATACTATTTACAATTTGAAAATACAAAGAATAGTATCCTTTGCATAAAGGAAAACAGCCTGCAAAACCTGGAATTCATTTGTATCCTTGCACCTCAATGCTTCTGCAGTAGAAATTAGACCCCAGAATGATCATCTATATTTATTCACAAGCTTTCTTCGACCATGACTAAATTACGAGGCACCATCACATATCCTCCATAATCTGTTAGAAACAGGTTGGTGAATCTGAATTCTCATCGCATACAGGCTTCAGCTGGAAATTTCTATCCCAGCTGCACTAGAGAGTGCAGGCTAAATGATCGAGAAAAGAACCAGAGCATCCAGGATGCAAGACGCTAATCATGTTTTTATACATCATACAGCAGAATCTGCATCTCACTGGATCCTATGTAGTAAGAACAAACTTTTCATCGTCTTACCATTATGGCATTTGAAACCCAAGAAGGCACTGCCCAGCTTAGTACTTAAAGGGGTGTGAGGCTACACGTGAACCTAATCAATTGAAGAAATAGGGAGATTCTATGACATCTCTCAAATCAAAGTCCCCACGTTCAGGCAAAGGGGGGAATGATAGTGTAGGATAGGAAACTTGGAAGCTCTCCAACAACTGCGAAAAGATGGAAAGAAACAAATATGAGTGGACAATGAAGTAACATTTTCAGATTTTGACACATCAAATGCGTTAAACTAATTTTAGTGAATGGCTTCAGTCCTTTGATCAACGGGACAGGTTTCATTCTTGCAACTACTTCAGAAGGAAAAAGAAAGAAGCCAAGAAATATTTGGATTATTTTTGAATGAATAAATTAGTCATTCTCGTTCAACTTCATCAGCTCTGTTTGATAACAAGGAAGAGCTGCAATCATTTTCCAAACAGATTATTTCTTCCAATGGTCAAAGGAAGCCGGGCAATACTATTTTTTTTAAAACATTTTAATGCTTCCTTACATTCTTGTTTGAAAGGCGGAGTGTAGATTCTTAAGTAATAAGAAACACTGAAATTGATAATATGATATATTCTACTTCTCCGATAATGCTGATACTTACTTTCTCTAGAATTGGCGTTTCATAAAGCTCTACAAACTTTTCTCTCAATATCCTGTTCAACTTATCAACATCGCACGCATGCGTCCAATACGAGTCATGAACACCTGTAGCAGAAAATGTTCAATTGTTTTCTTTCCTCAGAACCCGCGCAAAGTGGGGGCAAAAAAAGAGAACTAAGGAACCTGCAAAATTTAAGCCTGCCCTTCTGCATGCAACTGCAGTCATCATCATATGTGAACCATCAAGGGAGTGAATGAAATTTGGCGGAAAAGCTGTCCTTTGCCTCTTGACCATTACCTGCAAAGGACATAGAAATATAAGCAATTTTCTTCTGGAGGTTTGCCAAGTTGAGTCTCAAAGAGGAAACATTTGAAGAAGAATATGTAAATGAAAGTGAAAAATGAGCATTCATTTGTATCCCCGTTAGTTCCCACCTCGTTGATATAGAAGAACAGAATATTAGATAACATAAAGCATGAGGGCAAAAACAAGAAAAATACCTTTTCTGTTTCCCGTTGCAAAGTCAAAATTTGGAGAGAAGTCTTAATCTGCAACAAGATTTGCCAAATAGAGATGTAATGACTCTTGAGTAGTTTATACTAGCATGGGGACCAAAAATGGACAAATAGTAACACTCACAAAATGTCTTCCAATTTTGCGGTAAGGCTGAACAACTGGAAGCCCAAGAGGAGTTGTCCATCTGACTGGTTCATTTTCAGAAGCAATTATCTGTTGAAATTTAGAGGTCAATGAAGATAAACTTCAGCAGAACAAATTCTAATACACTTTTATCACCTGATCAAATATTTCTGCAAAATATCCAATCTCAATTTTTTTTTAATCATTGAATAAACATAGTTCTTGTACAATTTGATAAGCCTGCTTCAGATGGAAAATCTTTTTTTTTCAACTGTCATCAGATGGAAAATCTATGACCGATCTTAAAATGACTCATGGCAGAATCAGAGAAAACTCAGAACAAAGAATCAACCATGACTGACCTGGCGCGCCTCCCCTCCCTTCCCACCACCACTTACAAAAACAAAAAGTAGGGAACACAAGAAACAACAGATAAGAAAGAATTTCTTGTACGCTCAAGTTGAACAAAATTATACAGACATCCCTTCTAGTGTAATAGCTGGTGCATTATGGCAAAGATGAGGTGTGCTCAGCTTCTGAAGGCTCAAAGTAATTAATCAAAACACATATATGCTTATGAAGGGCCATCCTACCAAAAATAGCTGATAGGACTAGTCTCATCTACAAAATTCAAGTTAGTTTTTTTTTTTTTTTGATGAAGAGCGGATTCAAATAAGCTATCACACTCTAATTAATATCCATCCCCAAAGAATCGTGTGCGATTTGAGTGTCAAGAAGAACGAATTTGCAAAACTGGGAGATGCAAGAGTTCCAGAGAATGCTGGAGCTGCTGTACTAACATATTGTTACACCGACAGCAAAAGAATGCAGGGGAGTGGAGCTTTCTCAGTGAGATCTTTTTACTACGGGCTTCTCGCAAAGAGAAGAAGCAACATTTCCGCGCTTCACTATTTGGATCCCTATAGCTCCGAGCAAGGTATGCTTCTTCACGTGCCTGGAAACTAAGGGTTCATTTACAACACAGTGAAATCCCACAAATGAGGTCTGGGGAGGGTAGAATATACGCAGAGCTTACCACTACCTCGTGGAGGTAGAGATAATTGGTGCATTTACACGGTGAAAAAATGGAAGTGGATAATTGGTGCTATACCACTACCTCATGGAGGTAGAGATAATTGGACTTTGGAGTACCCACAAGGTCCCACTTGTGGAAAACGTAGGTTCTACCACTTTTGTGTTCCACTTGTATACCAACTTTCCCTCAACTATCTCAACGGTCCAATCAACCAGGGAAAAAACCCTTCAGCCAATTAAAATCTTTACCATCATGTGTCAATAACAACAGGAACATATAATCACAGACATACATGTCCATATTGATAGCTTTAACATCATTAGAAACAGAAGTAGAAAAATAGGGTTGAGCGAATTTACAAAGTGTGAGAAATATATACGAAAAATATTATTGAATTGTGTATCTAAATAGTTACATTGAGACCCTATTTATAGACACTACATTGGAATCCTTTTCCAACTAGGATTCCTATTCTTATTCCTATTCCTATTCCTATTCCTATTCCTATTCTAAGTAGGAAATACTTATTTCTATTCTAACACAAAGCAATTTTGACTAAGATCAACTAAAAGATGACCACTGAAGAGTTATTACACACTTAAGAGCTTGTACAAGAGTAGAACAGTCCGGTAGTTGACACCATAGTGTAGCAACATTAAACTGCTCTTTGACCTAAACAGAGAGGGATTGAACTTGCAACACATTTCAATGGTGACAAAGTAAGCAATTAGGCATACCTTAGCACATTCGCCAAGCCAAGTCATGATGCTGCGTGCAGCTTCAAACATCTCCCCCAATGCAGTTAATGTGACCTAATCAACGCGTCAAAAGATGCTGGTCATTGACCAAGATAAGAACTTAATTACATATGATGGAATCGGTATATCAATGCGTCAAAAGGTGCTGATTATTGACCAACATAAGAGCTTCATTATATGATGTAATGGGAGTTTATTTATTGGCCAAGTTAATCAGCACTCTATAAGCATCATCACATTGGTGATGTCTTCTTATAGAACTTCATGTGATACGATACATCGATTACATTTAGAGAAAGTAACAATAATAAAGCATGTGACAAGTGGGCTATTTATGGGTGTGAACACACACAAATTGACAGTCACTTCCAAGCAAGCAGAAACCAGATACAGCTGCCACCAGAAGCAGCAGTTCTGTTCTTTTGTTTTAAGCAATTGAAGAGCTGATTCTCAACTGATGACAGTTAGGCCTAGAAGTAGCTACCAAAGGAATATCAATTATAATAAAACCCACTTATCATGTTTCAATATGTTAACATATAGAACACCTATCGAAAGATTATCAACATATGGTACTCCATCTTGCCCTTACTTTTGCGGCATAGCTAGCAGCACCAAATAGCTCAGAATCATCAGCAATTGCACCACGCTCCTTTAACCTCCTCTTTATTTGATCACGAGCCCCAATGTAAGTGACCCCATAGACTGATGTCATCACTGTCTGCTTCACCAACTTCCTGTCAACCTGTTTGACAAGCCATAAATCGAACCTGAGTGATTTAGTTGCCTTATCATCAAGCAACTGCAACACATAAAGCTCATGATATCAGAAGCATCAATTCTCTTTCAGGTGGCACACCAAAACTCTATCTGTCAAACCATTTATCTCAAACTACCAACAAGTTCAGAAAAGGGGAGTACGCTGTTGGCTGTGGCCTTAACAAGGTGATCAGCATAATACCTGATTAACTAAAACCCTTGCACGAACAGCATCTGGAAATTCTGCAGGATCTCTTTGTGCATCTCTATTCATAATATCAAGGACTCTGAAAAATAGCCACATCAAAATATTGTTCACTATGTCTTATTCCTCAATACTAACTTCCAAGGGTTTAAACTTAATTAGCCAGAAGTGTTGAGATGAAAAATATTCCAACTCAATGCTTCTTTTGACAGTTAAGGGAAAAATTCTGAAGCTATAAGCGTTTGAACCTGTGATAACCCAAAGTGAATGCAAAATCTTCAAAAAGAAAGAGCTTCTAGTTCTAATTCAGCAGTGATAAAGACCCCACAAAGTATGAATTAATGCCTCGTCCAACACTTAGATATCAACCAATTTTCCCTTGCACATTATGAACAAGCTTATTTTCATCTCCTTTAAGATTTTCATATGAGCACGACATGGGATCTCCGAAAATTTTCGTGACATTTCGCAGAGCTCACAGATCGATAGGTCGAGAACTCCATAACTAATTTAATGATATTAATCATTCCATAAAGCTTAGTAAAGGACTCCATATTTTGTCTTTACACAATTAGATGCAGAGCAGCAGCAAAATTTTGAAGCCAAATCATGTCATGTTGGGTATGTTTGTGGCCCATGGGTTCATTGTTTAATTAAAGTGTGACCTTTCACGTGCTGCACTCTTTTATCCTCCTTAAAAGATCATAGCAAGCAATAAAGTAAAGCATAAATTACCATAGATACAATGTTCTTTCTATTCCAATACAGTTTGTTCTCCAAGCATGAATAGTAGAAACTACGGAAAGCTTTGTTATGGCAGGAAAGGTCGACCTGCATCCACTCCTAATGTTCTAGTCAGAAGCTGGCCAGTGGTTTGTCAAATGCTAATGACCAAGTGTTGGTACTATAGATGCTACCGTGGGAAAATTGTTTGCTTCACATGCAAGTAGAGGTCAAGAGAGAGAATAGCAGCACCTCAAGGCCTGTTAGTCCATTAACAGGAAAAAAGATTAAAAAAACTCACCTAGCTGCTATGCCAGAGTAAACATCAGCAGGTTTTTCTCCAGCAACCAAATTGACTGCAGCAGCTCCCAACTGAACCGATGAATTTCAATAGAAGAGTTGATTAAGTAGATCCAGAGATTATTATAGATAACAAAATAGAAAAGTAATAAATAATTTGTTTGGCTTATCTCACACAGAAGGAAAATGAACTCTTTATGCTTGATTGATAAGATAAGAAAGAATGGAAATAGTGTTAACTGATGGAGACACTCCAAACCTGAATTTGTTTACAAATTGTAACTGAACCACATACGATTCTGAACCCCAAAGGAGGAAGTAGCGAGGAGGATGGAAGAAGAAAATGGTGGTGGTCTAGGCTTTAATATTAATTCAAGCAAGTTAAAACATGTCAATTGGGTGGAAAGGGGGAATGCATATCAGATTCATTGTAATCAAACACTAATGTTTAACGTCGTGCTTTTTATTACCTTATCTCTTCCAAGGGCAGCATAATGTTGTAAACCATTGCAGGAACCATCCTGAAAATTATAACAGAAAGATACAAAATTTTACACACAAACTCAAAATATTACAGAGAAGTTCAATCAAAAAAGATAATGTACTTAGGCAGCAAATGGTCTCATTAGTTGAAAATTATATCAAATATTTCTCGAACAACAGTTAGTTTGAGACATGAATAGCTGTCAGGTGCAACTGAGTTCTAGCCCAACTCCTGTAGTCGACATGAAATGAATTGTCAACTTTCACCAACTTATATTAAATGACTCTGCGATAAGACCAAAAAGAGAATTCCTTCTGTTTGAACTTTTTCATTAGTCTGGAAGCAACTAACGAAATCAGCCAGCTTGTTCAAAATATGCAGTTTATTATGGAATTCAAACCCCAAGAAACTGTTTGAAATACATGCCCCATCAATTGGCGAGAAAGGTATATATAAAGCCTTTCTTAAACCATTGCAAATTTTGTCAAAACTAAATTAATAAAATCCAAATATATCAATGATCTCCACATAAGACTTTGTGCTGCCTTCTAATCATACTGACATGATTTTCATAACACGTAGCAATGGCTTATAAATAAAGGTGCAGATATACTCTCAGTTTGAGTCAAACATCAAAAGACAATGTTTTTTGTTCTTTTTTGAGAAATGGTAATACATTGGGTCTATCGGAAATAGACTCTCCGCCCCACAAAGGTAGGAGAACTGCCCCACAAAGGTAGGAGAAAGGTCTGTGTACATCCTAACCTCCCCAGTCCCCACTTGTGTGATTAGACTGGGTATGTAGTTGTTGGTAATACATTATCAACATAGCATTAAGGAAGTAATCTGTACAAAGGTTATCTGAAGCAAAGATAGAGCTTCAAAAGCATCCCTAGCCTATTCTTTGTAGGGTTCCTAGAAATTCAAGCATAGATTCTGCATTATTTTAGGATACTCACTTCCTTACACCAGAACGGAAAACACATTAACAATTTGACTTGCTCTTGTGTAAAGTGTTGAATTTTTCCTCAAGGCATCTAAGGTTTCTTTCTCTCCAAAACATCAACAGACAAATTAAATGTGCAGGCCTCAATAATAGTGAAACTTGCCTGGTGTACAGGAATATGAGAAATAACTGTCTCTGGGGATGGGCTTCTGACAGCTTCACTAAGATTAATGCATACAGCCAGGCACTGAAAGGGATCCTCTGCATTCAACCACCAGCGCCTTCCTTCGATCGGTTTGTCAGCAGAATCAAATATATCATCCAAGTGACTTTCAGTAAAAGCTATTCTACCATCAAGAGATAATTTATCCACACCACCAGCAAATAAATTTGCAAGATGTATCTTCAACCAGCGCAAACCTGACTCTCCAAGAGGACGACCTGCTGAAAACTCCAGGACACCCCGACAGATATCAGAACCGAGATGGTTTAAATGTGGATGCATGGGGTATGCCCGACCTCGGAAATCAACGTTGTGCGGATAGAAGAAACCTTCTTCATCTTTCATTCTATGCGCTACCTGTTCAATCATGGAGAAGAAAACCTCAGGAAGAAATGTAACAGATAAAGAAATATATGAGCCATGATTGCAACTGTGCCCGAATAAGATTTTCTATATATGTTTCCAGATGTTATTGGAAGTTTAGTAAAACATAAAAAAGAGAAGCAACTGGAACCTACAGCAAGTTTCAGCTCGATGTCACATCGTTGTGAGTGCCTTTCTCTGTTCTCTTTCTTGACAGATTTTACTTTCCACCTCCACTTTGTGCAAACTGCCTCATCTTCCGTATCTGGTTCTTCTGGCAAAGGGGCCTGCAAAAAACAGAAATATTACAGTGATCGCCAGTTCCACATAAACCATTTTACACAGCTTATGAAATTCATTTACTTAACAATGAAAAAGAAAGTAGCTTTTGCATCTCAATAAAATAGTTAAAGTATAGAGCAGCTAACATCATCACGGTCCACCAAATCAGCCAGACGACCACCACCAGCCCATATTCTATCAACAACAGAAAGTACCCTTTTGTTTATCCTCCATTTGGTACTTCCCAGAGTATCAAGAGCCTAGATACATTTAAAAAGAACACATGTCTCAAGTTTCATGAGGTGAGCAAACAAAGGAAACACATGATATTAAGATTTTAAGATTGGATAAATCATTGGCAAATGAACCTCAAAAACTGGTCGCAACTGGTTCCGGGAGGCTCTCTTTACTGCTTCACGTTGTTGTCTTGCTCCATGTGTCCGCATGACATACGAAGGCAGATAGAGGTGTCCACCCTTGTCATAACTGTACACAGAAAAAACAAGATGTAGACACATTTTCTTGTAAGGAAAAACAAGCTATAGATACATAAATATATACAGTATATATATATATATATTGTATATGCATAAGTGAAAGAAATAGGAAAGGGAATGGAAATACAGAATATGAACAGACTAAAAATTACTATACCCTGTCCACTTCACAGGAGGCACCAACATTGGCATGTAAGGTATCACCATGTGTCTGGCCTGCTTGCAGGACAAAAGTAAACAAACCACTTAGGATAGTTCTCATATCTGTTAGCTCAATAAAACAAGGCTAGCTGATCAACAAAAGAAGTTTTTAAATAACATATATCTCCCAAAGAGGCAAAAAATTACTTACAGTTCTTTCAAGTCCTTTGAAAACCAGTTCATCACATTGGATAACACCATATCTTCTGCTCGCACTCCTGTGAGGGAATAATCCCACAATTATCATCAACTGTTTTTTCTAAAAGAATATCATCAATTGGTAGTCACAATTAAATTTTAAAAATATCAACGTGAAGGGAATGAAAAGTACTTTGTTTCTTTGGCTACAGTTCTAGTACTGTGTATAAAGGCAGGTCGAATGTCAGGTGGATCAACTGCTAACTGATCAGCAGGAGACTGTATATAAGCTGTCTGTAGAAGGAACTCAATTAAACGGCTTCCAACCTGGTAGAAGAAAAAGTACTGTCAAAGTTCAACAAATCATACATAGAATTTTTTTGAAGTTTCAACATCAACGAGGGTAAGCCCAACCTTTGCTTTAGCATCTTGGCCCCAGGGCTTTGAATCGTCTTGACTTCTCACTATCTGGTTCACTGCACGTAACTTCTGTTTTTTCATTAGACTAGTGACTTTCTTGTGTAGTTTCTTTTGTTCTAGAGTGGCATGTTCTCCATCTTCCATTTTCCTATCTTTCTCTGCTTTATGCTTCTCTGTTTTCTCTAAAAACTTGTGTATTCTAACCTGGTGCATGAGGAAGTGCATGATCAGCTCCAGGTACTATCAAATGGAAGTCTCTGTGCTTTTCAAACATTTCTCCCCACCATTTCTTGAAACTTGACACAGGGTAAACCAAAATAAGGTTTGTCACGGGATAGCCAACATAACACCGAATACACTCAGTTCCAACATGCTTGGAAACTATCTTGTATACCATATAAGATGTTGACAGTACAGTTTAATTTATCAGTTAAATTAGATCTAACACACAAACATTTTTAATATTCTTGTTAGCTATAGAATTCAAAGGCGTATCCAGGAATTCGTCAAGATGGGTGCACGAATACGAAAAAAATGCATCTTAAATACAAATTTGATAAATTTGACTTTTAGGTTCTTAATATGAACCATTAAATTTTAAAAATTATAGGTCCAAAATATATAATACTATTAGTTTTAAATTTTCATAAACACATTTGATTTAATTATATAAAAATCTTATAGTGCAAAGTTTTTTAGGAACTTCCAATGTAAGGCACTTGAAAATTTTGAAAGATAAAAGGAAAAAAAACAAAAGAAAAATTAGTTGAAACGTCAAAAGTATAACGATAACCACTTGGGGAGGTGTTACTCAAAAGGACAAGATAGATATAAGACTTAAATTTTTATCCTTACTTAGAGAGGTGCACTCAATCATTATTGTATTATTATATGATACTTTAAATGTGGGTTCACACATCTATATTTAAATATTTTTTAAAAATATAACACTATTATATATGATCTAGAGAGGGGAGCATGGGTTCACGTGAACCCATGGCACCCCCTCTAAATACGCCCCTGTATAGAAACTACATACTAGTACAGTTAAACCCATCAAGCCATAGTTAAACTACCTTACATCACTGCAATAGTTGAACAACAACAACAACATACCCAGTGAAATAGTGTACTCTGGGGAGGGTAGAGTGTACGCAGACCTTGCCACTACCTCGTAGGGGTAGAGAGGCTGTTTCACTGCAATAGTTGAACATCTTGTGCAAATTGCGAGGCTAAAGTATGTCATGTTGTGCAGTTAGTGAGTCTATGACTAGTCTTTGTTTTCAAAAACTTGCAGTTCATTTTCTGATATTCAAACTTTAGAATCTAGAGCAAAAGCAGGTTGTTTCACATTCTATTTTTACCTGGAACTACATTGACAGTGTCAACAAGGCAATTTCTCGACCATAATATTCAAAGTGGTTGCACTGACTTTTTCTTTCCTCCCTATATCATCATAATTAAAACACTAGTTGCATAGAATTTAGGTTAAATGTCAAATGATTCCATTGGGAAAGCATTTGTTGTCAACTACCACTTAGTTGTTTTCATGGACAACTAATTAGAAGTACAAAACGCTTAAAGTGTCAATCAAGATGTCCCAGGTCAGTAGTGCTTCCTTCACTTCTACACTTTTAGCTTTGTCAGTTCTGCATGTGTATCATTGTCCAATGTCCACTATTGATAGTTCTAAGTACTGTACAGTTGGTCTCTAATATGCTGACACACAATTTTTCCACCATTTATCTGTACAGACTTCACAAGTGATATTCTCCCAGACACTCTATTGCTCCATCACACTTATAGAAGAGGAGCTGAATAACACAGAAGAAAAACTTAAGAGAAAGTTCATAATGCAGCAAGTTTGATGCTTAAAAATAGTGTTCTCTAGATCACACATAAAATTCCAGGATAACCAACCTCCTGCTCAATTGCATCACCAATAGTAAGCGCAGCTTGTACCACTCTTGCACTACCATGTTCACCCCCTGTCATCAACAATCCCATCAACTTATGCATAGTGATAACCGCCATCATATCCGCAGGTAACAGGTGAAAATATTTTGAATAAGCTGCTTTAGACTTCCCTTGGATACATAATTCCTGCTCTTGAGCTATCTTATCGCGCAAAGGCTCAAACCACCCCAAAAACAATGACTTCACATATGGCAAATTGGGTGCTAATTTCTGCTCACACATATCAAACAAAAGCTCCCTGTACTCCTTTGCAGCTTGTTCCCATGCCTGTGTCTCTATCTTGACTTGCCTTCTCTTAAGCGCTGGATACTTCCTGCGGTCAATACCACTAGTCAACAACCTTTGATTCCTCCGCCTAAAAGTAAACTGTTTTTTCTCTTCTTTCTTCAATTCTGTTAACAATTCTTGAACTTCACCAACCACAGACACATCTTCCTCCGCATCAGTGGAAGATACTGCAACAGCCTCAGCTACACTAGCATAGCTCTTTCGACAAATATCATTGTTACTCACTTGACTTTTCATAGCACACAATAAGGGTCTCCTCAAGAACTCATCAAATTCACCAAGATTCTGAAACCCCATTTCAAGAAATCCACTATTTGAACAAGAAACAGGGATAAAGGATCTTAATATTCTTTTATCCTTGGAAACAGAATCTTGGCCGAAACCAAGAAAACTATAAGTACGATTCTTTGAGGTAAGAAGAATCTTTTGTGGGGTTCTTGAAGAGAACTGCTTGACTATGTTTCGCCACATAATAGGGGAATTCTGATATGGGCTTGTTTCTAAATTAGTGAATTGGTTGAATTTGATGGTTAGGGAAATGGGGGTTTCAGTGCAGGACATCAAATTTTTCAAGATTTTTTGTGAAAGAAATAGAGTTGTAATGAAGAAACAGATAATAAATAGAAGAGAAGCAAGATGAAGGGTCAAGAAAAATGCAGATATTCATGAGACTGAATCACTCCGAAGTGTAAAGTAAACAAGAAAATAGGGAAACTGGATATTTGTACGAAGGAGGTGGGTGGGCTAACAGCAAACCGACTTTATAAACCCTCCTTAAATCTTGGGTCCGTTGTGGCTAATGGAGTCTACGCCCTCTACTATTTATTTATATACACACTTTTTTGTAACTTCATCTGCTTTTTTACGAGCTAGACCCGACCAAGGGACACGTGTAAGTATCCCAGAATTTTTTCTCTAATTTTTAATTAAGAAAACAAAAAGAAAAACCATTATTTGGGCTTTTTATTAAGAGATAATTTTAGATATAGCAAAGATAAAAATCATATTCGTATGCAATAGCTATAGTTTGCATAATTGGTGTTCTTTGTGTATTGAAACTCATTTTTGTTTTTAAACATTCATCAATTGAATGAACAATTCGAATTGTATTTTCTTTAGATGTAATAGATTCTAACTCATATAGTCGCAATCATTGTTCGAATTCGAGTCAGATCATTCGTTGAATTATGCAAAAATTTGTGCTTGTATAATGTTCTGGAAGATATTGTTGTTTATCCTTCATTTTTGAAAGTATTGTTTGAATTCGAGTAAGATCATCCGTTTATTTTTGCAAAAAATTGTGATTTTATAATGTTGTGGAAGATATTGTTGTTTATCCTTCATTTTTGAAAGAAGATTTGTTTTTTGAAAGTCATTAATTTACAAGATTGTATATTATGATAGGAATCTATGTTGTTTGTTCTAATTTGTACATTTGTTGTCGTTAATTTGAATCTATGAATGAACAATGAAAATGTGTATATATATACAGTGCATGTTCGTCCTTAGTTCTGATAGTTTAGTTTGTATATTGTGTACAATTTGTTTATGTATAGGTCTTTTATGTTATGCTTGTCAATTATATATTTATTTGTAGTTGTAGTTTATATATACATGTACTCTTTGTATATGTATATACGTGGAATCTGTATATGATTTAGTTTATTATGTATAATCTTATATTTTGTGGTTCAATTTTTGTGAACTTGCATATTAATTCAGTGCAGGCTCGTGTTTTGTTGTGATAATTTAGTTTGTATATTATATACAATATGTATAAGTATATGCCTATTATGTTAGGCTTGTCAATTGAATATTTGTATATGGCTATAATTTGTATATGTAGATATACTTTGTATAAGAATATATTTGGAATCGGTATATTAAATTGATTGGCTACAATTTGTATAAGTATATGTTCTTTTTTGTTGTGATTTTTTGATCTGTATATTTCGATAATCTTGCCAATTTATATACAATTTGATTTTAAAAAATAAATAAAGAAAATTGCGCTAATTTTTGTTACAAAAAAAATAAAAAAATCGCTAAACTCACGCACATTATATTTTAATAGGATTTTTTTCCTTCTACGACTTCTTCATTAGTTAGGACTCCATTGTATCTGTATAAACAAACTAAAACATGGTAATTGTTTATAAACAAAATTACTACATATACATAAAGAGATTATACAGATATGTATTGTTATGTATAACTATGGAAAATATACAAACAACAAATTATATACAAACAAATGCTAATATCTACTGCTACTTGTATATAAAGTGTCTTCTGTGCAAAAAAATGTATAGAATCTGTATAAACAAATTAAAACATAGTAATTGTATATAAACAAAAATACCACATATATACTTAAAGAAATTATACAGACAAGTCTTGTTATATATGACAATGACACGTATACAAACAACAAATTATATACAAACAAATGCTATATATATATACAATTGATTTTTATACAACATATAATTGTATAAAGGAAATTCATATGCATGATAATGGTGTATACAAACAAATAATCAAAAAATTATACAAATCTGTAAAAACAAACAAATAAACATAATAAATCTGAGAAAGTATTACTACATATATATACAAAAGGGCTTATTGTACAATCATAAAATAGAACTGAATAATTATTGTTTATACATAAACTTTTAACTTCTTCAGATCCATCCGATTCCACTAAGCCAGGGATAATGTCTTCAGATGATTTTGATTGATCGCTCGTCGAATCAATTGCTTTTGCTTTCCTCTTCTTTGTTGAACTAGATTCGCCTTTTGTATTTGACTTTGTGTTAATTTCATCCATTCTAATTGGGTCATTTTCAAACTTGAATTTGAAAAATTGAAAAAAAAAATCGATTTAGATAGGTTTTGGCGGAACCTGAAATTTTTGAAGTCGCGATTGAGAGCGTAGTTGGTGAAGATTTGAAATTCAAACTAATTCTTTGGAGAGAATTTAGGAGAAATTGAAGGGTATGTTAGAGAGAA